>NC_142020.1:9463149-9710649 GCF_049901735.1 Notechis scutatus | reverse complement strand
CTGCCCTGCCAGACTAATTACTTCAGTTTGGTTTGTTTGGACTTTAAGTTACAGTTTGTGTTGCTCATTTTTGGACTTAATTTTTTGCAGTCAAAGGCTGTTCCTGGGATAGTTTTTCTCCAGCCAGAAGGTAACCTGGACATTTGGGGCAAAGTTGGAGATAATAAAGGGACTGTTCTTGTTTATTTGACTGTGTTGCCTTTGTGCCATGCCCCAGGTCATCAAAGCAGTTGTGAAGTGACTCTGGCTTCCCCGCATGGATTTTGCTTGTCTGAAGGTCACTGTCAGCTGGTGCTCCATTCAAAATACAAGAAAGAAATACTTAGACTCTTTTAATCAGAGAAAAGATATCTTTTACTGGAAATCAAGTGGTAGCAACAAAAGAATTCTGAATCTGAGAAAATGGGCGCGTAAATCACATATACAAAGTAATGGCAACGTTCCCACCCCCAATAGTTCAATTGGTTCATCCAATTAAAAGTTGTGGATATCATCATGTGGGCATCTCCAGGTGGTGATGAGGCTTCTGTCTGTTGACCTTGACATATTTACAAGAGTTGCAACATCCCAGGGTCACCACATGATCACTATTTGAGCCGTGGGAGCGCAGTGGTTAGAATACAGTAGTGAATGCAGTTCGATTCTCACCAGGCTCAAGGTTGACTCAGCCTTCCGTCCTTCCGAGGTGGGTAAAACGAGGACCCAGATCATTGGGGTCAATAGGCTGATTCTGTAAACTGCTTAGAGAGGGCTAGAAAGTACTGTGAAGCGGTATATAAGTCTAAGTGCTATTGCTATTGCTCTTCCTTTTCTCCCTCCCTCCCTCCCTTCCTTTCTTCCTTGGTGCACAGTGGGTAGAATGCTAAGTCTGCTCACTGCCAGGAGTTTGATCCTAACCAGCTCAAGGTTCGCTCAGCCTTCCGTCCTTCCAAAGGGGGTAAAAGGAGGACCCAGACTGTTGGGGGCAAAAAGCTGACTCTATAAGTTTAGTTTACTTTTTTTTAATTGTCATTGCACCTCGTACAACGAAATCAAACACCATCTTCAGTGCACATCATGACCACGACCAACTCCCTTAACAACTGTCTTGTTTGCAACAGGATGCTGGTCTCAATTATGTTTGTAAGGACTACCTATAAGAGGTTAATGTATGGTAGATCCATTTGTACTGAAGAAAGTTGGAAGTTATTCTTTCATTCCACTTTCTCTTTTTTCCTTCTTTTTCCTTCTCTTTCCACTCCCGAGTTTGCTTTTTTCTTTAACCCTCCCTTTTCCCCTAACCCCTCCATTTTTTGTCTCTTTTGAATTTTTACCCTCTTTGTTGAAACTTAATTTAAAAAAAAAAAGAATTTTTGGAAATTCAAAAGCTAACCGCTCTTTTGTAATAAGCCTGCAATTTTCCTGCTCCTTCCTGGCATAGTTTGAGCCTGACAAATTCTTTATACCTTCTCTTTGGCGTTCTCTGCTTCAACAGGAAATCGAACCCTCGGTGTGTTTTTTGAAAAAAATCCATCAACTTTCAACAACCCACTGGTTAATTTGGAGAATCCCAGAATGGGAGGAGACTGGCCAATCTGGTTTTGAACCAGACGAGTGACAGTAATATTTCTAGACGCAAATAACAGGACATTGTACACTAAAGTTGACCACTGCTTCAGTTGGTCACTTCTAGAGACAGGATGACTACACATAGTCTTAAAAATAAAGATGAAAAAGTACAGTTCATGAGTGAAATTCATACAACAAATACAGAACTGTTATTTGTATGGCCAGCAATTCCAATGAAGAAGGACAGCTCATTAGATCCAAGAGAGGAGAACGCTAGCTTGATCATATGCACCCAGGCATTTTATTTGCAAAGGCAACGTAGGGCATATTCCCAAGGCAAAGACTGAACAAAATTCAAACATTTGATTAATGACCAAGTTTGACTAATGGTGTCGTTCCTCCAACAGTCCAATAAGATGGATTATGCAATTCAGATTTATGCACTCAATCAATCAACCCAACCCAACCCAATCCAATTCAGTTTACCCAGCCCAACCCAACCCAAGTCAGCCCAAACCAAACCAAACCAAGTGAGCCCCATCCAATATAACCCAATCCAACCCAATGCAACTCAATCCAATCCAACCTAACCCAATCCAACCCAGCCTAACATAACACATCACAACTCAAGTCAGCAGAACCCAACCCAGCCCAATCCAATGCAGCCTAACCCAACCCAATCCAATGCAACCCAACCCAATTCAAGTCAGCTCAACTCAACCCAACCTCATCCAATCCAACCCAATGCAACGCAATCCAACAACACAACCTAATCTGCATGTCCATCGTGGACCAGCAAAAGCAATTTGGATCAATTTTCACCAAAAATTGTGCTGGGTGGCGGTGTGGAGGAAAGCATAAAGGTCACCAAAGAGAAAAATGTGTTTGCCACCTACCACGCTGTGAGGAGTTATTCTATAAATAGCCACCACAAGCGGAAATGACTTTTGTTATGCAAGAGTTAAAACTGCTCCGAGAAGTGCTTCCTTAATTTATAGCAATCGCATTAAACATGGGCTGCGCACCTTTGCAACTTCGATCTGGCAAAAATGCCAGACTGACTAATCTACTCCACATTACTCAAGGGAACCTTCTGAAGAATCTCTGGCTACTAAAGGTCCTAATGGAGGGAGCAGATTTCCCATGACAGCTTTCGCTCCCTCTGCCCAACCGGCAATTACAAAATGCCCTGAAGCAAAGAGAATTTTAAATCATCTAAATTGTGATTTAGCCTCTACAATTGACGCACATAGCATTTTGGGATATACTGATGGGAGTAGTTAATAAGTCACACAGGCCCAGTTCTGTCTACATATGTTCGGTATAGGTAGCTTATCACTTCCTTTTAAACTAATGACAAACTCGAGACATTACAGGAGTCTTAACTTGGGCTTCCTTGTCTCAATTTAAAACCTTCTGAAATCAATCTGCAATTACTTCTAGCAAAGGAAGGCCCTTGGACAAAGATAGGTAGAAATGCCGTGTTTTACACAACGCTCTACCTCTGAACTACAGGTAGTCCTCAACATAAGGCCACAATTGAGCTCCAAATCCTTGTCGCTAAGTGGGACATTTTGTAAGGTCGCAAAAGAGGAACACATGACACCAGGACACTGCAGTGGTCATAAATATGAGTCAAGTTGGCTAAGCGGCTGAATTTTGATTACAGGGCCATGGGGAATGCTGCAATGGTTGCAAGTGTGAGTGCCATTGTATCTTAGAATGGTCATTAAATGAAACTGTTTTAAGTTGAGGACTACCTGTATACAGAACCACGTGAGGATCCAAGAAATAAAACTGCATTTGAATATAAAGCCAACATCTGAATATAAAAACCCTTTCAATTCTCCAAAATAAACCCCTTTGTAATTTCGGGCAGCAAGAAAGCAAAAGTTTATCCCCAAGAATAAATAAAATAGATCCATATGATTCAGATAGAATATTTTCTACATCTATTTCCTTGATAAATACACAGGGCTGTCCTTAGATCTGCATTCTAGCACTCTACTGAAATTCGAAGGAAGATAAGAATCACACCAAGGTTTTCCAGATATTCAGGAAATACTTGAAAAGGGTTCGTGTATCCATTTCCCAATTTTGCCAAGCAACGCTACTAACAGAAGGATGCAATTTTCCACCTGAAAATACTGTAATGTTAGAGGGAGGCAATCCCGTAGCTTTATATAAATACCAAGAAGATCATCTTACATATCCTTTTCTAGTCAAGAAATAACCTGCATTATATAGATTATATATTTGAAGAATGGAGGTTAGCTGTGAATGAGCTACCAAAGAAGAACTTAGAAGCCATCTTGTTAACCAATCAGAACAACTGTCTTAGGACCTGGCGTAGAAAAAATCTCTTCGAAATTGCTTTCTGATGGCACATACACAGAAAAAGAAACAGTGAAAGAAACTCGGTAAGTCTTTTTTTCATTGGTGTCCACCAAAACAAAGCAATAAATCTCTACTCAAGGTAGTATCTCTGTGACATCTCACATTTCCACTATTCACATTTGGGGCGTCCAACCTTGGCAACTTTAAGACTTGTGAACTTCAACTTCCAGAATTCCCCAGCCAACATGGAGAATTCTGGGAGTTGAAGTCCACAAGTCTTAAAGTTGCCAAGGTTGGATACCTCTGATCTACAGTAGGTGACGCTTCAACTGATTGTAAAGCCAATATTGCTTTTTGCCACCACTTTCCTTGCAAGCATTCAACAGCCAAGATCCCGTGACCTCCAAAGAGGTAATACAGATGGCTTAAAATCTCCTAGATGACACACATTAATGGATTCACCTTGTTGAAAATTTGCTGAGAAAAAAATGTAAGACTTACTTTGAAGAGTACAAATCCTTCTTGTCTGCTGATCCCAGGCTCTGAAAGACAGGAAATCGTAACATTTAGTCCCATTTTCTCCTTAGGTACATGCAGAAGGTAAAAGAAGCATAAAAATAACAAGCATGACATCGTGCACATAGGTGGCACCAATAAGACTTGAGTTTTCACCTTTGGTTACTTAGTTCCAACCCTTCATAAGTCAGAAATAAATGGGAATGGTGGTATTCACAGCAATAGGAAGGAAATGGAACATCTAGACCAGGAGTGTCCAACTCTGGCAACTTTAAGACTTGGGGACTTAAACTCCCAGAATTCCCCAGGTAGCTTGGCTGGTTGGAGAATTCTGGGCATTGAAATGCCCCAAGTCTTAAAGCTGCCAAGGTCGGAAATCTCTGGTTTATATGCTTTAATTATGCATTTTTCAAGTGGCTGATGTCCCAAAACTCCTTCAACTAACCCAATCTCATGGCAAAAATTCAGAGTATATTAACTACTCGCTAGTCCACAAGAAAATAAAGGAAATTAGCATGAACTCCAGCAGGGACCTATTGCAAAAAAGAGAAAACGGAAAAAAGGAAGGGATTAAGGAAAGGGAAGGGAAGAGAAGGGAAAGGAAGGGAAGGAGAGGGAAGGGGAAGAACCTAAGGAAAGAGGGCATTGCTAAATTCATGATTTGTATCTCAGAAGATTAAATCTCACCCATTTTCCAAATGAAGCAGAAAACAAGAAGGTCACCTCCCAGAGACCAGAAAATAAAATGGAACTCATGAGCTTGATACAAAGACAATTTCACACACTTTTGTATTTAATCAAGTACAATGTAATGCCTCTTCTTGGAAGTCTGGCTTCTTATAGGTCTCCATATGTGGATCCAACCAGAAAGAAAATCTACCACTTGGAAAAATCCTTAACTTTAGATTTTCTTAGTTAGGCTCCTATATTACAGTTCTTGCTAGCTAAGCAGAATCCCGTTTTGAGTCTAGAAATTCTGCACCATCATTTCTGCTACAGCTGGATCCATCCTGTGGGAAATGGGACAACATCTGTCTCGCACAATGCATCATCTTTCATAAATTCCACTGCAAATATTTTTCAATGGTTTGGAAGCTGGGAGTTTTCTCCCTTACTCTTTGAAAGCAAAAGGGGATACTGGATCCCAAATCTCTATTTAAATTCATGCTTTGTTTTCCACAAGCTTTCTGATTTGTCCATGCCAATCTGCCAATGGGGTTGAGAGATTCCCATGAGCTGTCCTTCCAAAACACAACTCATCCATCATCTCTCATTTTGTTAACAGGTGTCCTTATTCCCAAGTAATTTAAGTCTTTGATGGAATCCTAAATGGCCCAGTCAAAAAAGCTAGCATTTGCAAGGCAAAAACAGAAAATCCAGGTTGAATTCCACCCCCCCCCCAAAGCCACCAAACTTGTATTTGAAATACAAATTAAATACGTACGTGTTTGCAAAGAACTCAAATTCACTGTGGATCTTCAGGATCAGTTGAAGCAAAGATGTATTCTGTGATCTTACATTTGGGAAGGTTGTACGGTAATCATTGTAAATTGGCAAATCCACCAGCATATGAGTAAAAATATACACTGAGGTGTCAATTTTCAAAAAACATTGAATTCTGCATCTGGATTCCTAACTTGCTTTAAATCATCTAGCTAAAGTGATGGCTTGAAGCAAGGTAGGAATCCAGATGTAGAATTCAATGTTTTAGCTAATTGAAGTTTGTTGAATACACCATCATTCAATGGATTCAAATATGGTAACCATGCTATGGTTCACAAACCACAATGGCTGATTTAATTCAATGCACCAAATTAAACCCAACATTATGGCTTTTCTCCTTCCATGTCCTCATCCCTCACTTCTCATGTTGGGTCAGCCAATGCAGAAGGAAGCAACCATTATTCATATCATCATCTACAAGCCCAATGTTCATCTTAGTAAGAGATAGATCTTGATGCACCAACTCCCTCCTACTAAATTGATATTTTTCATCCTTGGGAATTTTAAGACTCCCAACTCCAAGGATTCCCCAATCAGCATGCTGGAAGTTGACATCTAGACATCTTCAAATTGCTAAGGTTGAGAAACATTACACTAAATGATTTCTACTCTCATATTAGAACCAACTCCAGAGAGAGACATTTCTTGAAGGCTACTCTCATCTGCTATGATGCCACCATAGTGCAACAGTCCAGCATGCTTTTTATTTTGCCTTTGGACATAGAAAATCCTACAGCATGAAAGAGTCAACAAAGCTGTTGACTATTCATGCTTTTCTAGGTGGGAGGAACAAACATGGAGATCATAGAGAGAGAGAGAGAGAGAGAGAGAGAGAGAGAGAGAAAGAGAGACCCAACCTTAGATCCAGATTGTTCAAGTTTTCGGAATGTTCTCAAGATCTTTCAGGGCCATTCAAGCAGAGGTTTCCTCCCCTATTTTTTTTTTTTTCAATTAGCTGCCATACTCTTTGCATTTTCAGAATGCGGGAGAGAGATGAAGTTGGTGCTTGCTTGCTAGCAGCATGCTTGCACTTTCAAACTAATGTTGTATTTTCACATTATGGTTGCCAGGCAGCAACTACAAGACAATTCCAAAGGAGGGAGAAAGACACCGGGCAGAATACTAATCAATGGTGCAAATAAACTGTTCACCGGCTGAGATTCCCCTCCTAGAAACTGTCATTCACAAACTCAAGAACAAAGTCTCACGTGCAAAGTAAAAGCAGAAGGCGTCTTTCTAGACCTCAGGTTTCCCAAGCGCCAATATTATTAGACTGCAGATTAGATAAAACTTGGGTTTTAATGCTACTGTTCTTCTTCCTTTACTTTTTTTTCAAGAGATCTGAACTTTCCTGTGTACACATGCTACATGCAGCACATGCAAGGTAAACATCATTTATAGCAAGGGTCTTCAAACTTGGCAAGTTTAAGACTTGTGGACTTCAACTCCCAGCATTCCTGAGCTAACATGCCTGGAGGAGAAATTCTGGGAGCTGAAGTCCACAAGTCTTAAAGCTGCCAAGTTTGAAGACCCCTGATTTATAGCTATGCTCATTTTATGAATGCAATGAGCATTAGGGCAGATTCAGTAGAGAAGGATGCCATATTGTTCACCAACAATCTTCTAAAGCAGGGGACTCCAACCTTGGCAACTTTAAGACTTGTGGACTTCAGTTCCCAGAGTCCCTCAGCCAGCTTTGGGAATTGAAGTCCACAAGTCTTAAACTTGCTAAGGTTGGAGACCCCTGTTCTAAAGCCCTTGGAGGATGGGCCAGAGAGAACATACAGCTGAACAGCAAGGCATATGAGATCTTTCACCGATCTAACAACAGGTTAACAATTATGTCTGAAGCATCACGTTGAGAACTTGAGTTGGCTGAGTTCCCTGAGAATCCTATAGGCCAGTGGTCACCAACCAGTGGGGCGGAGACCACTGGTGGTCCGCAAGAAAATTTTGGTGGTCCACAGATAAATGTCACCCCTAAAGCACCCCCAAAGCAATTAATCTAGGCTGTGCAGGAACACAAGGCTGCGCCACCCACATGGCCCATGTGAACACAAGGCTTGCGTCGCTTGCATTGTGAACAACATGAGGTAGTGAGGGGAGAGGGGAAAGGGCGGAGGGGGAAACTTGCCCCACTTGCCCCACACACCTCGCCTGGCCACCAGGCTGCTTCTTTCCGCTTCTTCCTTCTTCTGCTTTTGGCTGCACACAAGGAAAACAGCAAAAGTCTTTCTTTCTCTCCCCCAAACCCCACCAGAAATGAGTCTTTGGGACCCTGCAAGGCATCCTGTTCCAAGGGGCTGTGCCAGCATGACAAGTCTCACAAAGACTCATTTCTGGCAGAGTTTGGGGGAGAGAAAGAAAGACTTCTGCTGCTTCTGCTGCTTTCCTTGCATGAAGCCAAAAGTCTCTCTCTCTCTCTCTCCCCCAAGGATGGAGCTGGAGACGGTATCCTGCGATCCCAAATAAAGAATGATCGACCGGTAGGAAAACAGGATGAGGAATTTTCCTGCAGACTTTTTTTGGGATTTTCCCAGGTCCGCGGGATTTAAAATTATGAGTTTGGCGGTCTCTGAGGTCCAAAAGGTTGGCGACCCCTGCTATAGGCAGTGTTTCTCCACACTTGGCCGTTTGAAGATGGGCGGACTTCGACTCCCAGAATTCCACAGCCAGCCATGGGAATTCTGGGAATTGAAATCCACATGTCTTAAAGAGGCTAAGGTTAAGAAACCCTTGTCTGTAGGTAATGTTTCCATAATATTTTTTCTTCCCCTGGACTAAACAGTAATTTCAGGCCTAGATTTGGTGTAATTACTGTTCTCTCACACACAAGCTAAAAGGCAATTGTTTCATCTCCCAAATTAATGCATTTAACTTTCATTTGGGGGGGACCAGGGACCAGGGACCAGGGACCGGTTCCATGCAGAGATTTTTCCACAGACTGGAAGGGTGTGTGTTTTTGTGTGCTCCCTGCACTCCGTGGATGGGGCTTTGCTTGTTTGTGTGGACAGGTTTCTGGCATGCCGTGGCCCAGTGTCGCTCCACAGTTGCGTGGCTGGGGACACAGTTGCGTGGCTGTGCTAGAGAACAGGTAGGTATAGTCATTATGTTGAGGTCCAAGATATTGGAATTCAATGAATTTTGATGCAATTCCATAAGACTATTCTGTAAATTCATGCTAAGCTTTCATGTATTGCAGATTGTTTCTATATATATTTTATTAAGGTTTTTATTGTCTTCTCTTTTTTCCCCTACTCTTTCCCCTGGTCTTTTGCAGTTATTTATATAGCTTTTTGAACTTTTCAAAGAAGCATCTGTTTCATTTGTGGAGAATTATACCCATCTGTATTACTGCACCAATCTTCGTTAGTGCATAAGCCAAAGCATATTTCAACAACAGATATTTCTGCCGTAAATTACCAACTCTGTCAACATTAGCTTTCTCATCTAAGGGGATTGTTATTAGCATCATCCTTGCTTTAAAAAAAAAAAAACTTTTGAAGGTTGACAGGCAATATGCCGATTTGTTTCAAAGCATTGACTGGGTTCATAAATACTGCTAAGCCATGGTTTAATTATTCCATGGTTTACTGAAAAATTTAACATTAGCCAAAATGGGGTTTACAAACCCCAATAGCTGGGTCCAATACCACCTTAAGTTCAGCCTTCCCAGGAAAACTAGAATATAGCATAACAGAGTTGGAAGGGACCTTGGAAGTCTTCTAGTCCAACCCGCCCCCCCTTCTTAAGACAGGAGAACTTATATAATCTTGGTCAAATGATTGTCCAATCTCTTCTTGAAAAACTCCATTGATGGAGTACCCACAATTTCCAGAGGCAAGCTGTTCCACATTCCAGGCATTATTTATTTCTCAGTGTCAGGAAATTTCTCCTTAGTTCTAGGTTGCATTTCTCTCTTTGATCAAAGTTTCTCTTTGATAAGTTAACCAGACAGGAAATACAACTAAATGAGTTAGATCTATTTTATGATAAGGCTACATTAATGGAAACTAGCAGGTCTGAAAATACAAACTTCCCATGCCTACTTTTAACTGTCTCCTCCATTAGAGTAGATCCTTCCTAAGTCTCTTCTAACTTGAACCATTGGGTGACTGAAGGCTCTTCCTACTTTTATCTGATTGTTTTCCAGGTATTATTTATTTCTGTCATCCCCCAAGGTCATCATTTTGAGCCATCTGATCAATTAGTTCTGTAGGAAATGACTAGTCTTAGCCTGAGGTAAGGGTCAAACACAGCCACGAATCCTGGCATACCTATAAGAAATCTAAGTACAGCCTACTTTGAATGCCTTTCTTATCTCCCGCTCATTTCCCTTGACTGTTAGTTGGCCAGATTCTTGTAGAGAGCTCAAGCTTGCAATAAATCTTTCCACTCATTTGAACTGCCTGAATCTCCTGATTTCCCAGCACTTGACAAGGTCCTTAAGTTTCTTTCTCTAAACCATTAAGCCATTGAGGGCATCCCTCTCTCTTTGATTGTTTCCTAGGATGCATCTTTTCCCCTCATTTCCTCCAAGATCGTTCTCAAATAGCATTACATCAAGTAAATCACGCACACCATAATAAAATTTTAGAAGCATCACAAAAATGACCTTATTTTTTTTTTAAATCTTTTTGTCAATATGTACCGTATCTTTTTTTAAAAAAGAAAACTTAACCAAGTTGCATTTGAAAGGAAAAAAGAATATTTCTACCACATAATGACTTCTCACTTCGGAGCATAAGGCAGAGAGAATGGTTCCAGTTTATTTTAAAAAAAAAAACATAATACTTTTATGAATTAACTCAACTTTAAAGTAAATTCCTGGAGAATTCCATCCACATGACTAAAAGATCCTACATGTTGGCATCATTTCTGGACTTCGGAGAGTTCAACACACTTGTCTCACCCTCGGCTGCAAGCACCCCAGTTCCACCCCTGGAGTTTTTTGCAGCCACATACGAATCATGATCAAGGCAGGCCCAACACAACATTTTTTGATTACTTACCTCACTGATGACTCAGAGTTTAGGAACCACACATTAAACCCCTTAACAAAATAATGGGAGAAAGTTAAACTCTTGATCATTTTGCTAAAGTATATTTTTGGATGATGCACTTGCCTGTTTTGAATTTACCTATTGGGAAAGAGCACAGAAATCCTGTTTCCTCCAGAACAATATTTTCAAGAAGCACATATGTATAAGTGATGGGTAGAAGATAACCTTGGGCTGAATAGTTGCTATAGAGGAAGAGAAAATGCCCAACAATTGCTGAAGACAGTGGATATGCTCCAACTTCCTGTTCTTCTATTATTCTAGAGTTGGCTTTTCATACCAGAGCAGCGTCAGAGCCTGGAAAGTGTCAGCCTGTAGGAGATGACCAGGCTGGGCCTGATGGAGGGGTCAAATGCATCATCAGTCATGAGTGCCTGCATGCCCACAAGAGATCTAACTCCAGACCGTCTTGAATGCCTTCCAATTCTCACTCATTTCCCTTGACCATTAGTAGCTCAGATTCTTGTAGAGAGCTCAAGCTTGCAATCAATCTTTATACTCATTTGAACCACCTCCATTCCCTGATTTTCCCAGAATCTGATATAGCCCTTCAGATAGGAAACACAACTACATGAGATAAATCTGTTTTATTGTAAGACTATCTTAACTGAATCTTGCAAGTCTGAAGATAGAAGCTTCCCACTGCTATTTTTAATTGTCTCATCCATTAAGGTGGGTCCTTTCCAAGTTTCCTTCTCTGACCATTAGGTGGCTGCAGGCTCTTCCCTCTCTTATCTGATGGTTCCCTAGACAGTATTTTTTTTTTCTCTCATCCCCCATGGTCACCACTTTCAACCAAGTAATTAGTTAAGGCAATTTCTTCCTCTGTCTGTTAGATGACCGAAGGTTCTTCCTTCTCTTATCTGATTGTTCTCTAGTCTTCCTCCCCCAAGGCCATCCACGCAACCCATTACAGAAATATCTACCTACTTATAACATAATGCTAGAAAGATTACATTTAATCTAATCTAATATGGCTGGCGTAGAAAGATTAAACCTAATCTTTCTACGCCAGCCATATTATGGCTTTATGCATGCCAGGAGTCCATGCACTATGCCCTGTTATCCAGACCAGGGGTCTCCAACCTTGGCAACTTTAAGCCCGGCGAACTTCAATTCTGGCAGCTGAAGTCTGCCAGGCTTAAAGTTGCCAAGGTTGGAGACCCTGATCCAGACCACTTCACTCAGTTTCGTAAACAACTAAACTGAGCTTATTCAACAAATCATGATGAAAAACAATCACGACTTAGCAAAATCTATGAGCCCATTCATTATGTTGGTAGAGATTCTGTATCTTCTCATTCGGAGCTGTCCAACGTAAGACCCATTATTTTCCGGGGCACTTCCATTGCGGTTCCTCGGGTGTGTCTCTTGCATCAATTACCTTGAGGTAATAGGATTTGTCACTTTTACATATTTGGCACAGCCTGCTCCCCAAACTCAAATATATCTTAACCTTTAAAAGCTCTTTCGAAAAAGGAAGGGGGAAAAAAAGAGCTAGGATAATTTGTCCTTTTCAATCATAATCCTCAAGGTCAAAATGATGGCATTCTAAATTTATCTTGGAAGGTTTCTCATTGTCAATAGTCCAAGTACAGAGAGCAAATATCCATGCATTTCTTATACTTACACACAGAGAAAGAGGAGGTGGGGAGAAGAGAGACTGATTTGCTAAGGATTGATCTGTGATGCTCTTTGAACTTGGTTGTTTTTTTTGCAGACATTTAATTACCCAAGCTAGATAACATAATCAGTGCATCATTAGCTAACCTAGTTTGGGGAATAAATTTTTTTGCAAGAAAACCACCATCTTTAGAGAGCACCCAGGACTGTAGGTAGGTAGGTAGGTAGGTAGGAGATAGATAGATGTGTAGGTAGGTAGGTAGGTAGGTAGGTAGGTAGGTAGGTAGGTAGGTAGATAGATAGATAGATAGATAGATAGATAGACAGACAGACAGACAGACAGACAGAACTCTAGACGAACTCGATACAGAAGCCTGATGATGGCAGATGAGATTCTGCTGAAATGTTGCTACAACTTTAAAAGCACAACTATAATGACGTGGGAAAATACCCGAACAAAGCTGAATACCATAGATAGATAGATAGATAGATAGATAGATAGATAGATAGATAGATAGATAGATAGATAGATAGATAGATAATGGATGGTGGAGACTGGAAGACCTATGATAAATGGACAATACTTGGCTTGAAGGAGGAACTAGAGGGGATGTGGAATGTAAAGGCCAAAGTAGTCCCAGTGGTAATAGGAGGAATTGGGGCTGGAACCCCTAAGCCACAGAGGGGCTCCAACAGATCCCAGGAGCAACATCAGAGCTCTCCATCCAGAAGAGTGCAGTGCTAGGAACATCTACAAAAGGTACAGAGCCTTCAAACTCCCAGGCCTTTGGTAGAGGATTGAAGAGACACAGATCATCCATAGAGGCGAGAATGAATACGCAGAGAGAGAGAGGGCGGGGGGAACAGCCTTCAAACTTTAATTTACCAGCCAGCTTTAATTTAAAAAGAAAACAAAGGGTTGCCTCGACAAAGGGTTGCCTTGCCTTATCTGGCACACACACACACAGCGTGCTGAGGCATCCGAGCAGCAAATTTGCTTGGCACATTACAGCTAAACTGATTACAGGAGAGTCAGCCAATATGTCAAAGAGATGAAAGAGAAGGTCTACCACCACATCTTAAGAAATTAAGCACAGCTGGAAGGAGAGATCTACCAGGATACTTGAAAGATGTTCTGCATCTTTGGTGTGTTTGTGTGTGTTTGTGTCTGCATCTTTTGTTCCTTTGACTCCTTGCTTTGTGAAATGTTTCAATGCCAAAAATGTGTGGGCTTCTTCTTCTTCTTCTTCTTTTTAAATGATTGAAAAAGATGCAAAATGGGCTCTGGGAAGACGAGGAAGATTGAAATGAAATGAACAAGAATCCTGGTCGAGGGGCCCTTGGTGCTCTCTGAGCTTGGTGGTTTTCTTGCAGACCTTTCATGACCCAAACTAGCTACCCTGCTCATGCTGATGATGTTACCGAGTTTGGTAATGAAATGTCCGCAGGAAAACTGCCAAGCTCAGAGAGCACCCAGGACCCCACAGTTCAACCCTGAGCTGCGAATATTCTCCCATATACAATCTTTATTAGAAACTTGGTTATTTAGACAGCTATCTTTGAAGTCTCTTTAATGAGTCCCTAGATTGGAAGCTCCCCAACATTGCCAACTTTAAGACTTGTGGACTTTAACTCCCAGAATTCTCCAGCCAACATGTTCTGAAAAAGCTTCTGAGATTAGAAGCAAAATGTCTGAAAGAAAAATCAAAAAGTCCACTTGCTTTTCAAAGAAAACCACTTTTAGGCTTTTGCAATCGCTGCTATCCAGCCAGGTAGATCTAACAAAAATCAGTTTCAATCAAAAGAGATTGAGGGGTCTGATGGCATTTGAAGAGAGAAGACCATGCTGGCAAATTTTGCGAGCTACTTGGGCTCGTCTTAAATTTGTCAGCGAGCACAACTACGGCTCCAGTGAAATAAAATTAAGTTACTGCTGCCGACATTTTTAGAATAAGCGGTTTTTACTCCAAGGTGGTCTGCTAAGAAACAACATTACCAAGGGATCCTAGTTACTAATAGCAGGGGACATGACTCAGAGCGAAGTCTAAGCAGGAAGAAGAAGAGAAAAAAAACCAGGGGTTTGGATTTCAGAACCCCCTTAATTTCCCCATTAAACCCTCTCCGTTATCCAGGATTATTCTGCTTTTCTAAGCGGCATCGAAGCTCAGGTTGGCAGTGTCAAAAATTAAACTTTGGAAAAAAGCTTTTCTAGCCACTTTTAGCACAGCCAGAAATAAAGATTATGTAATTTGCATTCAGCAGAGCCTGTTGTTGAAAGTGCGCAAGGGAAATAACTGTATATATGCCTAGTCAAAAATTAGAGAGGGAGAAACACAAGTTTGTTTTGGTCAGTAAAGTGACTCAAGCCCTCCGAGGGAGCAGAAAGACTGACTAAGAAAGCCTTACTTTATAGCAAAGCACCCTTTATACGTCTTAACCACCAAATTATACAAAGAAATCTGGTTGCAACTCCACAGTCAAGATTGAAATTGAAGGAGTATTTTTCCCTCCCACCTATGTGACACACACACAATCAGACACACATACACACCCCAATAAAACAGCTCCTACTAAGCTGAAAAATGACTGGACAAAAAAAAAAAAACCTAACACCCCAGGGTCTGAAATATTAAGCCCCCTATTAAGAAGTCAGAGGGACTTTATGGGAATGAATGCATGAACTGCTGATATTATTTCAACTCACATCGCAGCCAGACAGTTGGGCTTTTTACACACCTACAGCCAGTGCCTAAGGGACAAACTAAACATTACACAAACCCTTTACACATTTCGAGTTTAACGGCAGGAAAAAAGAAAGAAGGAAAATGCTCTGGAGAGGGAGGGAGGGAGGGAGGAGAAGATGGAGTGGGATAGGGGCCCTTTGGTTTTTCTCCCCTATTTTGTTACATTTTCCTCTTTGCAATCTCCCACTTGCCAAAATTCAAGTACGGAAGCAACGGACAAAGGAGATTCTTAACAAAGGCAGGTGTGGATAATATGATCGGAAAAATATATATATAAAAAATATAATGTAAAAAAATAATATAAAAAATATACGTATAATATGATCTGGAAAGCCCAGAAATATTTCACAAGAAGAGTTCTCCTCTCCTCTACTCGTTGTAGAATACCTGATGCCACCAGACTTGAAATTCTAGACCTAGAAAACCTTGAATTATGCCGTCTTCGGTCTGATCTAGGTATGGTATATAAAAATCATACATTGCAATGTCCTACCTGTTAATGAATACTTCAGCTTCAACCATAACAACACAAGAGCACACAATAGATACAAACTCAACGTAAACCGCATCAAACTCGATTGCAGGAAATATGACTTCAGCAACAGAGTAGTCAATGTCTGGAATACTCTACCTGACTCTGTGGTTTCTTCCCCAAACCCCAAAAACTTTAACCTTAGACTGTCTACTATTGACCTCACCCCTTTCCTAAGAGGTCTGTAGGGGGTGTGCATAAGCGCACCAAAGTGCCTACGGTCCCTGTCCTATTGTTTCTTTTATTTTTCTTATATGTACCCATTTCATGTATTCATAACTATGTATATACTTATACCTATTATCTTGTAAGCAATTGACAAATAAAAAAAAATAAAAATAAAAGCAGAATAACAGAAGGGATCTTGGAGGTCTTCTAGTCCAACCCTCAGCTCAAGCCGAAGCCCTATACCATTTTAGACAGGTGGTTGTCCAATCCCTTCTTGAAAACCTCCCGTGATGGAACATCCACAATTTCTGTCAGGAAAATTAGAAGGGGTAAGACTTTGATGCCTTGTCTTAGATTTCAAAATATTAATTGGGTTAGCATCTTGCACTGAGCCAACCTTATTTTAATCACGATTCATTAAACCAGCTCCATTAAACCAGCTCCATTGGCTGAGTTTGTGCAACACACTAAACCAGAAACCATGCTTTCTAAATTGTGTTGCTGAGTTCACAGAAGACACTAGACCAAGGGCGAATGAATTCCATAACACAATGGAGTATGTTAAATAAATAGTTGGCTTCAATTAGAGATAGATGGGTGGGTAGATAGATATAGATAGATAGATAGATAGATAGATAGATAGATAGATAGATAGATAGATAGATAGATAGATAGATAGAGTGGTAGGTAGGTAGGAGTAGAGACAGAGACAGAGATAGAAAGACAGATAGTAATAAATAATAAGTAATAAATAGTTGGCTTCAATTAGAGAGAGATAGAGATAGGGAGAGACAGAGACAGACAGAGTTGGAGATAAAGGTAGAGATAAAGAGAGAGACAGAGACAGTCAGAGACAAACAGAGATGGAGATATCTCCCCATAAATCAAATCTAATCTAATTTATTACAGCCCTAAGGCCAGATACAAAAAAAAATATTGAAGATGTGCCACATTCTTCTGGGTACATGCATATGTGTACTAGAGAGTAACAATCCATAATGGAGTCTAAAAACAATTAAGAACATAATTACGAAAACAAATCCAAGTAAAATACTATTGCGAGAAGTTCCAATCCTAAGTAATGGAAATGGTAGCACGGAACTGGGCAGCTAGAGAAGTTATGTTCAAGCCACCACCTGAGAAAAATAGTACAGTATTCCTCAATTTGCAACCATTTGTTTAGTAACTGCTCAAAGTTACAACGGCCTGAAAAACAAGTTTTTCACACTTAAGATCGTTGCAGCACCTCGTGGTCACATAATCAAAATTCAGATGATTGGCAACTGGTTCATATTTCTGATGGTTGCCGTGTCTCCGAGTCACATTATCCCCTTTTGTAACCTTCTGACAAGCAACGTCCACACGGAGGCCAGATTCACTTAACAACCATGGTGTCACTTAATGATGCTGTCAAGAAAGGTCGTAAAATGGGGCAAAACTTACACAACAGATGGCTTATTAACAACATACATTTTGAGCTCAGTTGTAATTATAGGTCGAGGACTACCTGTGTTAAATAGAAATTTCACACAGAATATATAAGGCTCTGTTTAGAGTCCTTAGGTCAGAAAAAGTATAATAGCAAGAGCACTTAGACTTATATACCACTTCACGGTGCTTTTATGGCCCTCTCTAAGCGGTTTACAGAGTTAGCCTATTTTCCCCCAACAATCTGGGTCCTCATTTTACACACACACACCCTTGGAAGGAGGGGAGGCTGAGTCGACCTGGAGCCTGGTGAGATTCGAACTGCCAAATTGCAGGCAGGCAGCAGAAGTAGCCTGCAGTACTGCACTCTAACCACGGTCCCATCACAGCTAATCTGCAATAGCCCTTAGACTTATATACCACTTCACAGTGCTTTTACAGCCTCTCTAAGTGGTTTACAGAGTCAGCCTGTTGCCCCCAACAATCTGGCTCCTCATTTTACCCACCTCGGAAGGATGGAAGGCTGAGTCAACCTTGAGCCTGGTGAGAATCGAACTGCCAAATTGCAGGCAGCTGGTAGTCAGCAGAGGTAGCCTGCAGTACTGCACTCTAACCACTGCTCCTCATAACATACATCATAACATATCATTAGCCCAGGCAATTATGGTTGGGTTGGAAGGCTGAGTCAACCTTGAGCCTGGTGAGATTCGAACTGCCAGATTGCACGCAGCTAGCAGGCAGCAGAAGAAGCCTGCAGTACTCCACTCTGACCACTGTGCCACCGTGGCTCATTATTATCATAATAGAATTTGGCCCAGAGTTTCTATTGAACAGACAAACAGACAGACAGACAGACGGGATATTTTAAACATATTTCTATGCACCTTCAGTTATGTCCATGGTTCAATAGAAACTCTAGGCCATATTCTAATTATACTTTTTCTGACATAAGGACTCTAAAACAGAGCCTTATCTATGTTTTATACACCCACACCCACACACCCACACACATTATACGCATACATATATCTCGCCCAACTCTGCAAAATTACAGACCAAATTAGAACTTTCCAGGTATCAATTTTTTAATTTTAATTTTTGCAGGAGGATTACAGAAAACTATGAACTTATTTTTACAGGACTACAGAAATTGATTTGAACAACGTTGTTAAGTCCTCCTTCCCTGCAACCAAGCTCTTCAAATTCATGCTTAGGATCGTGGGGTTGATTTGTTAATGATCCAAACTCTCCCTTCGCTGCTTTTGTTTTAAGAAACGGGAGTCGAAAATAGACGTTTGCCACTGACCAATGGCGCCGAGAGCAAATGATTAGATTTGCTATTTATACGGGCTCCAACTTCCATTAAATATTTAGGCATCAAACTGAATCAAGGAAGCAGAAGACATACTGGTGAATAATTTGAGCATAGAAAAACCCTGGAGGGGAAAAAGAATTTATTTTTTTGGGTACATATTCTCAAGCTCATTAATTGGGAAGACAGCCTTGGGGTGGGGGGAGAGAGAAGTATTTTCTTTTTCCCCAAAATCATTACCCATTCTTCAGAGTGTATCATATGAAAACAGTTATATAAAAGAATAAATTATATTTGTAATGGCAAGAAACCCAGAATAAAACTAGGAACTGTGATGTTCCCATATAAAGATAGGAGACAGCTATCTGTTCCAAATTTTAAAAGTTTAGTGTTAAGCCAAATCAAATTCACAGCATACCAATACGAATGTAAAAAGAGATCCCCACCCAGAAGGACTTTTGAGTAACCAACAATCTCCCAGACTCTTAATTTAATGCATGGGTCAACTACTGGCTCTCAATCAGAATAGTTTTAGTAATTCATTCAATACAAAGCCAAAAACACAGCCGAGATTTTAAATCGCTACAATCGGGGTTTGTTTTTTTTTAAAGGCATTTATGAAAAAGGCAAAAATGCTGAACTAGATTCAGCTTCTTCACTTTTAGCAGTTTGGTGTGTCCAAAAGCTGTTAATTCAATTTCCCTTTCAGACTCTCCGAAGTGAAATTAATAATAGGAAACACAGAAGGAGATTGGCATCTAATGCCTTGCGTTTGTGCACAATTTGATCAAAGGGAGGACAATTACCCGGAGAACATAGTAGAAAATCTCCAAATACTGAACACTAACTGAAAGAAATGCTAATTGTAAAATATTTGGTCCATATGTAAAAATGCAGTTAAATCTTCCATATCTACTTTGACTAGAAATGCAGAGGGTAGGGAAATCAATTATATAATTTTCTGCCTGCCTGCCTGCCTGCCTGCCTGCCTGCCTGCCTGCCTGCCTGCCTGCCTGCCTATCTATCTATCTATCTATCTATCTATCTATCTATCTATCTATCTATCTATCTATCTATCTATCTATCTTTGAGAGAGAGGGAGAGATAAACCCCATTTCCTGGCTATATTGCTAACAGGCCAAGCATCTTGTTCCTGCATATATTTAATCTGGTTTTAGTGTTTTTATTGTTTTAAAACCTTTTAGTATTTAAACCGTAATATATTTTTTGAGTCGTAAGCTACCCAGTTACCGAGATGGGTAACTATAAGCATGGATGGATGGATGAATGGATGGATGGATGAATGAATGAACGATAGTAGAACCAGGATAAGCTAAATTAACCATCTGACAGAGATGCTTTCACAGTAGAGAATACCTGTGACTCAGGATTAACTGTGGGGTTTCAGGGTGGGTCTGTCCTCTGAGCATGCTTGGTTTCCTGCAGATAATTTGTTTCATGATGTCACCTCGTCCGATGATGAAACGGGATGTTTTAATCTGAATTCTTGCACAGAGCATAGGGTTGATTCAAATGGGATCTACCAAGGATTTCATTCATTCTCGATGCATTAAAACCTTATGGGAAATCCGGGTTTTCCTCTATTCTAGATTGACAATGCATTTTCTTCTGGGTTTTTTTTTGGGGGGAGGAGGGAGGAAAAATTGGAAGCAGTTTAATCCTCCCAGATACTGCAGGGACTGGGGTGTGTACTATGTGTGCTAGCACAGTATGAAAATATTTTGTGATGGGATCATTCTTATCAATACCTATATATCGGCTGGAATCCTACACTTCTCGCTTTCTCAAAATGTCCTTAGGAGCATTCAGGAATGCTAAGTACCTTTTTTGTATTTCGCTACAAACTCTTTCTTTGTACTCTGCTCAAAAGTTTAACATTATGTTTTTAATCTCGTTGATAGTTAAAGAGTCCAGCCTGGAATTCTTGTCCTGGTGTATCAGTGATACACATCTTCTAAAACAAGGAACATAAAAGTCCATCCAATCTTTTTTCCAATTTCATCTTTACAACTTAATGGATTTCTGGTAATAGGATATTATTACAGTAATAGCTTTGGTATAGGCGCAAGTATTGCTATCCCCATTCTCAGGGATGAATTTTTCTTTGAATACCAGATTAATATTTGCCCGGGTATCTATCTGACACATTATTATTTGCCTTGATTTCATTCCCTGTTATTAATAACATTCTAAGACATCAACTGCAGAGCTGTTTTTAAAAGAGTCTGAAAAAATTGGATATCCGTGTGAGTTGGCCTTTGAAATTCAGGAAACTCCTTTTTATCAGTTCACTAATAGCACATATGATGCTGTTAGAAAAAGGTTGCTAATTCCATAATTTCAATTAATTTAATTACTGTTCATTTCTCTGCACACCTAGGTGGATTCCTACTTTGTGGTGTGCTCAAGATGTTTGAGGGCATTGTTATGCCAGTTTACTGTGGTGGCGCAGTGGTTAGAATGCAGTATTGCAGACTAATTCTGCCCACTGCCAGCAGTTCGATTCTGACCGGCTCAAAGTTGACTTGGCCTTCCATCCTTCCAAGGTCGGTAAAATGAGGACCCAGATGGTTGGGGAGGTAATATGCTGACTCTGTAAACTGCTTAGAGAGGGCCGCAGTGGCTCATGCGGTAAGATGCTGGGCCTGCATACCGCTGAGCTCGGCAGTTTGATTCCCACGTACGGATAAGAAAAGAGCCTTCCTCAATTACCAGCATGGTCTTCTCTCTTCAAATGCCACCAGGCCCGCAATTTCTTTGGATTGAAATGGATTTTTGTCAGATCTACCTGGCTGGAGAGCAGCGGTGGCAAGCCTAAAAGGGGCTTTCTTTGAAAAGCACGTGGACTTTTCGATTTTTCTTTCAGACGTTTTACTTCTCATCTAACAAGCTTTTTCAGAACATGCTGGCTGGAGAATTCTGGGAGTTAAAGTCCACAAGTCTTAAAGTTGGCAGGATTGGAGAGCCTCCAATCTAGGGATTCATTAAAAAGACTTCAAAGATGGCTGTCTAAATAACCAAGTTGCTGATAAAGATTGTATATGGGGGGAATATTCACAGCTTGGGATTGAAATTGGCGGTCCTGGGTGCTCCCTGAGCTTGGAGGTTTTCTTGTGGACGTTTCATTACCAAACTAGGTCACATCGTCAGCATGAGCAGTCCCACGGGTAAAGATGACACCGCTCGAAAAAATTCCTTTCACAGAGGCAACCAGCCACCTCGGTGATCCTTGGCTAACACGGGCCATACGCCAAACTGTCCCAATCCTCCTCTTTAAACCTGGGGAGCCTACCCATTTGGTCTCTTTAGCGTGTAAACCATGGAGACCAAGCAAAGAAGTTATTCCATGGCCTCCTTTTTTTTTCAAGCAACGCCGACTGAAAGAAAGTGGCTTAATGAGAACGCTTCCAAGCATCCTAGGAATGAGCTGCGATGTTGTTGAATGCCTTAACTAAAGAAAGTTGACTGAAAAGAATAAATAGGAATGCCTCTGCCTGGGTTTGGCCAGTTCCTCTGGACTCTTCCCAAGCCTGACCCATTGATCAACTCAAGCCTTGGCTTGACACAAGCAAACACCAAGATTCCATGGCCACAACACTGTTAAAGAGACGTTCGCTTTTTGAAGAGCTTCAGCAAACTGTGGGAAGACGAGCCACAAGCAGGTATGGGCATGTTGACAACATATTTCATGGTGAGTCATTATAGGCCAGTCAACAGAGGTGTGGCTTCTAACCCAACTGTCCTGAGGGTAAATGATTGCAGTTACAGGATACAAACTATGAGCTTAAATATTAAAGCCCCATTACAAAATCAATACATGAACTGATTTATGGATTGGCAATCCTCTTAATTTACAAGTACACTGGTTGAAGGAGCACAATAGACATCAGAATAAGAGAATAACAGTGTTGGGAGGGATCTGGAAGTCTTCTAGCCTCAAGCAGAAAACCTCCAGTGTTGGAGCATCCACAACTTCTGAAGGTAAGCCGTTCCACTGGTTAATTGTCCTCTTTGGCAGGGAATTTCTCCTGTTGTGGTTCGCTAGCAGCCTGTGCAGACGGCAGAGGAATCGGACAGTGAGGAAGAACAGGGACCAGTCCGGGAGTCTGGAAAGGACTCGGATGAGGGTCCTGTATCTGATGCAGAGATGGGGCCAGGACCATCTGGGAGTGGGGTGCTGAATCCGGAGCCTCTGGAGCCTGGCAGCAGCGAGGCAGAGGAACAAAGGGAGCCTGTTCCCAGTGTGTGTGTGTGCAGAGCTGCTAGAAGGTGAGAGCAGCTGAAACAAAAGGGGCAACTTGGAACTAAGGCTTGGAGGTGATTGCCCCTCCCATAAGGGATAAAAGTCAGACCTCAATGACAAAACCTTTGCAGGAAGCAAAGTAGTTCAATAGATTCCAAGTGCTTCTTGAAGCTCTGTGAACTCTGGTTGGTTTTTTCTGGTATTTCGGGTGGTTTCTCTTATAATTAATCGGAGACTTCTGTTTTTGGCAGCATTCCACAGCACTGAAAGGCATGTGTGTATCTTGGGGAACTGTTTAAGATTAGTTCTGGCTGGGAATGAAAGCAATTCCCAGCATTGCAATAAAATAGGTTTTGCTCTTTTTTTACCAAGTTTGTGTTTAATTACGTTTGACGAAGCCTGGGTCAGGACATCTCCTTAGTTCTAGGTTGGTTCTGTCCTTGATTCGTTTCCATCCATCCATTGCTTCTTGTTCTGCTTCAGAGACTGTGAGTTCTAGTCCCACTTTAAGCACAAAGCCAATTGGGTGACTTTGGGCCAGTCCTCTCTCAGCTCTAAGAAGAAGACAGCGAGGGCCAATGATATCTTAAAAAAAGGTGGCCAAGAAAACTGCGGGGATTTTAAAGTAGCTGCCGAGATCCAAGACTGAACAGAAAACATAAATGGCATGCAGAGACACACATTTAGGAAAGAGGAAGAACAGTGGAAATGAAAACTAAGTGATTGTCATTTGCAAGTTATCTTCGGATCTACTTTGTGATGAGAGAAATCAGAACTGACAGAATGAAACCATTAAAATACTTCAGATCTGAAGTATATACCTCTGTATGGTTTGCCAATTGCACAGGGGCAGATAGGACAGCACTCCAGAGGGTTAACGTCATTGCCCTGTGGATCATGGGTTGCCCTCTCCCCTCTTTGGAAGAGCTTTAGAGCTCCCGCTGCCTTAAGAAAGTTCAAAACATCCTCAAAGATCCATCTCGTCCTGGGTACCTTTTTTTTTTTTTTGAACTATTACCATCTGGCAGACGGTACAGGATAATAAAAACAAGGACAAATAGGCTGAAAAACAACTTCTATTCCAGGGCAGTAACTCTATTGAATTCTACTGTATTGTGCCATATTAATGCAATATCAGGGGTTTTCAATTCAATTGTATAGAATGTGAAGGATGTGTGTTTTAAAAATAAAACACAAGTTTTATTGTTATAGTCATAATGTACACTGAAGATGGTGTTTGATTTTATTGTACAAGGTGCAATGACAATAAACTAAACTTTATAGATAGTCCTGAAATATACAGGAAGGGAAGCAATTTCTGAGGATTTCTGAGAAAAGAATCATGGAATGATCGATGTGGAAGGGACCTTGGAGGTCTTCTAGCCCAACTCATTGTCCAAGGCAGGAGTTCTTATAGCATCCTGGTCCAAATGGTTGTCCAGTCTTTTCTTGAAAACCTCCAGCAATGGAGCACTCACAGCTCCATCAAGCAAGCTTCTTCCACTGATAGCAGGTTCCCACTGTCAGGAAATTCCTTCTCGTTTCCACATTGGTTGACGAGCTTCCACCCAGTGCTTCCTTGCCAAGTCAACAAGACCTGTCAACCTTCTCCCATCCATTTTGTACTTTGGGTTTAGCACAACATTTGCCAACCTTGGCAGCTTTAAGAGACCAGAGGCTTCCAACTTTTTACTAGATGGGCCCAATTCCCTGCAACGATGTCCAGGCCTTCCTTTCAACTCACTTATTCTTCCTTCCTCCTATGTTTTGTGATTAGATCCTCATTCATTCTCTCGATAGGGCCAAACCACATCAATACATTTCTTTCGTACGGGTCATTCTTTTCTGGCCTGGACAAGTGTGGATCATCCCAAAGCAAGTACTTCCAGCTGCAGACATGGACATCTGTTAGCCGTTGGGTTTTCCTGGGAATTGTGTGATCAACTGATCCGGCCCGTTGACTTTAATGTTTATCATTACATTGGCTTTTTAATTGCCTGAGCGTGGGATGGTTCATTTTGTAGTTGAGAGCCTCGCCACGCATTCATGTGGTTCGCAGACAAGATTCTTTGAGGAGCCTGAAGACTTTATGAGCATCATATCATCGTATTTACTTACGGCTCCTATCTGATTTTGGAGAGACATATAGCTCCTATCTACCACTTCGGCACAAAGGTTTCCTTTTAAACAAGTCATGCGGTTGGTATGAAGATATGCGAGTCAGCCATTACGAATTGGATATTTACAGCCAGGTCTTTCAGATTCTGGAACTCACTGTAGATGACGTGATGATTACATTAAAGTTGAACTTTTTCCTCCCCTTTCTCATTAAGCTTAAATCTTGATGTGCTACACAGGGGATGGTTGTGTGAATGGCAGCGCTATCTTTGTATAAAAATATATATATAGCTCATTAAAACATCCTTTTGTGCATTATCAAGGGCTATCTGCCACACTAGAACACACCAATCGGTTAAAGTTACATTTTAAAACTGTTTGCCAACTTTATGGTAGTTATTTCCATATCGGATTACTTTAAAATCCTAAATACGGGCAGAGTTGATAAAACAGATTTTACGTAAGCTAGATTTTTTTTTTTTTGTTAAAGAATCAGGGAGGGTCTTTTATTAAGAAAGGATGCAGCATTTATGCCTTGCTTTGTAATTACTGTAATATTTAAAGGGCTCCTTAGGAGTTTCGTGGGTTTATTCATCCGTTTTAGAAGTTATATTTAAGCCTTTTCTTTTCTGGTTTGCAATGTAGGCATTAGCATCTCTAATTTTACTTCCTAGTTAAGCTTAGGAGCATGTCACGATGAAGGATTCAGCTCTTCAGGATTAAGCCAACCTTCTATCTTGTTGTCCCCATCTGGCACCCTCTATTTCGGTGACATGTTGTGATGGTTTCTAGCATTTGTCGCACTTGGTTGCAAGATCCTTTTGTTCTGTCCTCTGCTAGTGCAAGTTCCTATCACAAAGCACCAGTGACATGATGGATTTATAGCAACGTCACAGAAATAGAAGCTGGACTGGGCAGAGAGGGAAGGACTGGTCCAAGATTACCCAGCTGGCTTCTCTGCCAACGGGAGGTTTCAAACTTGTGTGTCCCAACTCCTAATCTAGCCCATTCAACCAATACAGTTAAGTCCCCAGTTTAGGAACTTAATTGAACCCAAAATTATGGTCATCAATTGTGCCAGTTGTTAAGTAGGTCATCCCATGACCAACCCAATTTTACATGTTTGGGCAGTGGCCGTCCGTTAAGCAAATTACCATAACAGAATGACAGAGTTGGAAGGGACCTTAGAGGTCTTCTAGCCCAACCCTCTGCTCAAGCAGGAGATCTTTTACCATTTCCAGTCAAGGGGCTATCCGGTCTCTTCTTAAAAGCCTCCAGTGTAGAAGCACCCACAACTTCAAAAGACAAGCAGAATTAACCATTGATTAATTGTTCTCATGGTCAAGAAACAAACAAACGCTATGCTCATTAAGCAAAGTCAATGTCTGCAAGGGGTGTTCCTGTTGGAAACCAGAAGTGGACTCTGATTTCTGGCCCAAAAAAAGCCACTGTAAATGGTGGTCATTTGGCTGTGGGATGCTGCAAATGGCTGTAAATGCAAACTGATTGTCGAATACCCAAAATACGATCACATGAGCACAGGTGGAGGCCCTGCTATCAGAACTTTGAACAAGTACCTTTTGGAGAGTCCATTGCAACTTCAAACATTAACTAAGCAACCAGTCATAAACTCAGGACTTCCTCTCTCTCTCTCTCTCTCCCCCTCTCCCTCTCTCTCCACCTCCACCTTCATCTCTATCTCTTGTCTAGCTATCTCTACCTGTCTCTGTCTATCTCCCTATCTTTATCTCTCTATCTATCTCTATATGTCTCTGTCTGTCTGTCTGTCTGTCTCTATCTACCTATCTCTTGTCTCTGTCTCTGTCTCTGTCTGTCTATCTTTATCTATCTACCTACCTCTATATGTCTCTATATGTCTCTGTCTGTCTGTTTGTCTCTGTCTATCTGTCTATCTACCTATCTATCTATGTGTCTCTCTATCTATCTCTGTATGTTGGTATATATCTATGTCTCTGTCTCCCTCTCCCTCTCTATCTTTGTCTGTCTGTCTCTCTCTCTCTCTTTCTCTCTCTCTCACCTTCATAAGAACCTTAAACCCAAAATAAACTCTAGCTAAAAATAAGCCAAGAACAAACCCTTGCTAATCCTGATGTTTTTCCATGATGCTCACATAAGAGATTCCAGGACAGAAAGAATGAGATCCATCCCACATTGAAGGAGACTGTGGGTGATTTTAAGAAATGATATAAAATCTATTTTGGAAAAACCCAGCTCTCTTTCCATTGATAAAATATGAAATTTGACAGCATGCCACGATGTCAACAGTTACGTTTAAAAGAATGCAGATATATAGCTGCTTTATATCTCTGTCTGCATTTGGAAACTTTGTTGGTATAAATGTTGAAAAATACACATTTTTAGTTCAACTCTGAAAAGTTCTAAATTATCAGCAAGTATATGTCAGATTGATACAAGGAGAACTGCATTCCAATTCTGGAATAAGAATTAATGCATCCAGTGCTTAGTCACCAAATCTTAACTTTGGAGCATTTTAACATTTATACAGCTGCTATTTATTGTTCATTGCCACTCAGTCTTTCCTTGAAGCCATATTTATTCCCAATTCAATTCAAAATGCTGACTCTGGGCTAAAAAGTTCAGAACAAGTCTTTGACTGGTAAAATTAGATGAGGAAGAGTATTTTAGGATGCATGGAGGGTCTGTCCCACAACACATAATGGTCTAAAAGTACAGCTTTTTGTGAGTTGTTCTCCTTTTCTATAACCTTCTCCCAGAACAAAAACAGCTGCCCTCCTCCACTGTGTAAAAGACAATTTAAGAAATGTTTGTCCCCTCTGAAGACTGATAACTGCCCAGGCTTAAGCCAACTTCAAGTTAGCCACTGTATCAATTTATTTATTCCTAAAGCTCTCACTGTATTTATCTCAGATTAACCCAAAGAGTGCATTATTCCTTTCACCCTTCCGAGATCAGTAAAATGAGGACCCAGGTTGTTGGGGGCAATATGTGGCCTCTGTAAACCACTTAGAGAGGGCTGTAAAGCACCGTGAAATGGTATATTGTGCTATTGCTATTATACTGCAACAGTTTTTGAATTAAGATACATAAATATCCGCTAACTTTTTAAAAATGCATTAAAAAAATTGGGATCAAAAATGGGTAAAAAAAAAAAAAAATCCCGGATGGAAATTTCCACAATGTTCAGATCGATTTTATTCACAAAGTTGTGGCTCCTGCAGCATCCCCCATGTGATCAAGATTTCCAATGCACCCTGCCAGATTCCCACAAATAAAGTCAGTGGGGAAGCCAGCATGAAATCGAAAATTGCTCCCACTCTCACTGCATGGTCATTCTGTTTTCTGTTTAGATAAACAAATATTGACTTACTATCGAAGTTTGTCTGCTGGTGCAATTATTTTTCTATTGAGGATACTTATACTTCTTAAACGATCACAAGACCATCCAGTATAGGTTATCCTCATCTTACAACCACAATTGAACCCAAAATTTATCTGGCTAACTGACACATTTGTTAAGTGAGTTTGTCTGGCTAACTGATACATTTGTTAACCACATTTTGACCTTTATGGCCGCCGTTATTAAGTGAATCACTGCCCTGGTTAAGTTAGTAACATGGTTGTTAAGTGAGTCTGGCTTCTCCATTGACTTGGCTTGTCAGAGAGTCGCAAAAGGGAATCATATAGTACCCCAGGACACTGCAAACCGTCATAAATATGAGTCAGTTGCCAAATATCTGCAATTTGATCACATGCTCATTGGGGATGCTGCTATGGTTGTAAATATGAAAAAAAAATGGTCATAAGTCACTTTTGTCAGTGTTTTGGTAACTTCAAATCATCACTAAATGAACCATTGTAAGTCAATGACTACCTGTATTCGAGTAAAAGAAAAACAACGTCAGCCTAAAACTTGATATTTATTCTGGGATGCATTAGACTGCACTGCCTTTCATGGATAACCCAATGGGTTATTTTAATTTTAATTCTGGTCAATGATTTCATAACGCCCGAAATGTTCTTTTTTATTATTATTAATATTGTCTCATCAGTTGCTACTTTATCGTCGCTTTTTTTCCTTCTCTCCCCCAATGGGAATCATTGTTAAGGGTTCTGTGAGGAGAGTTACACAAAATAACAACCGTTGTACGTTCAACTACAATGACACCTACAAGCAATTGTGCTTGTGAGTGTGCTAGCTTTGGTTCTACAGGCAAACACCCATTTCCTGTCCTCAAACTCCAGCAAAGAAGTTGTGGCTTTCCTAACTTCTTGCAGTTTTCCTGTATACCCAAGTTGAAGACATGAGACTTGTAATCAAAGTGGGCAGGGAGGCAAACAGAAAACACCACAAACAAAACAATGGCACCCCTTTCTGCCTCCCCCCCACACACAAAAAATCCAACCTCCGTTTCTTCGGAGAAAATCCTCCTTCAACCTTTCTTCCAATCAAACCCAAAGTGGAACTGTAGACACTGTGTTAGGAATTTTAACTCTGAGAACTTTTAAATGGAATATGCAATTAAAAGTCAGAAGCTGTTCTTTTCGGTTTGACGGAGAAACAGATTGGTGAGGAAAAAGTAGCATAGACTTTTGTTTTTATAGATGCTGAGCAAGATGCTGAGACCCTAGAAAGCATGCAGAGAAGAGCAACGAAGATGAGGGGTCTGGAGGCCGAATGCTATGATGAACAGTTGCTGGAACTGGGAATGTCTACCCTATGGAAGAAAAGGATTAGGGCAGGGATCCTCAAACTTGGTGACTTTTAAGACTTGTGGACTTCAACTCCCAGAATTCCCCAGCCAGTTGCTGGCTGGGGAATTCTGGGAGTTGAAGCCCACAAGTCTTAAAGTCACTATGTTTGAGGACCCCTGGATTAGGGGAACGATAACAGTCTTCCGATAGCTGATTGAAGATGAGGAGGGGAAGAAGGAAAGAGAATTCACTGGCCCTCTTAGGCACCATGAAAGAAACTACTGCGTCCCACTTTGGTCACTAAAATAGAATTAGAATTAGAATAATAGAGTTGGAAGGGACCTTGGAGGTCTTCTAGTCCAACCCCTTGAATACAATGCTGAGTCCCTAGAATACATGCAGAGAAAAGCAGCAAAGATGATTAGGTGGCTGGAAGCGAATTTGTTTGATGAATGGTTGCAGGAAGTGGGAATGTCTGGTCTAGTGAAGAGAAGGACTAGGGGTGACATGATAGTCTTCCAATATTTAAGGGGCTGTCACAGAGAAGGGTGGGGGGTCTATTCTCCAAAACAGCAGAGGGCAGGACAAGAAGTAATGGGTGGAAGATCATTGAAGAGAGATCCAACCTAGAACTAAGGAGAAATTTCCTGACAGTGAGAAGTTAATCAACGGAATATCTTGCCTTGTGAGTTGGGTTTTTCCTTCTTCAAAAACAGACCAGACCACCATTTAACTGGGATGGTATAATGCCTTGAGGAGGGGATTGGTCCAGATAGAAGACCTCCGCGGTCCCTGCCAGCCCAACACTTCTATCTTCTATATCTAGAAATGGAAGAACTCACAATATATTCACAACGGAAAGAATGGAGGGTGAAGTTAATGGAGTTGGCAAAGTCGACAACTTTGATTTAAAAAAAAAAAATACTTACCCAGCTTTGTTTTTACTTAGAAACCATTCTTGCATATTTTTTGTTTGTTTGAAAGAAACAAATTTTTAATCTTGGGTTTTAATGATTTAAGGTTGTTGATGATGTTTGTTAAGGCTTATTCTAAGTTTAAAGATTCATTTATTTTTAGGTTTTGATCTGTATGGAAGAAAAACATCTGTCTCGCTACAGAGAAGGTAAAATTGAAATCCTCCTGATTCACTCATAGATCACTGGATCTAAAAAAAAACTTGTATATTGGCTTAGACTTGATTGAAACTCATCATCAAGCCATTTGAGGTAAATTTCAGGGCCTCCAAACATATCCAGACTGGACCACAATAAGAATTTGCGGGCATCTTGTCCTCAACCATTCAAACATCATTTGAAAATCCACCCCTTCACTTCTGAGTGCCAAGGAGTGCTCATTTCAGCTTTTCACCTCCTTTCCCCTTTTCTTTTCACTGGGTACAGTTTCACGTTATATTTTTAACGTTTTGTTTATCATGTGTGTGTTTTTACATTTTCCAAACTGCTTCAAGATGCTTTGATACAGGAAACAAGAATAATATACACAAAGGGATCCCTTATTCTATGCAAGAAAAATCACAACAGCTAATTGGATCGATTTTCAAAATGCCAACGAGAACATGCAAAAATGACAGCCAAAGGAAATAATCCTTTGTATATAGTGTTTCTTGTTTCCAGACCTCCAGTCCAGGGGTCTCCAACCTTGGCAACTTTAGGACCTGGGAGTTGAAGTCCTTAAGTCTTAAAGTTGCCACGGTTGACCCCTGCTCCAATCAGCCATGATTTATCAGGTCTCTTTTTCATCTGCTCCTTATCTGACAGTTTAGGATAGCAATTTGCAGAAAATACGACTTCAGCAACAGAGTGGTCAACGCCTGGAATGCCCTACCTCACTCCGTTGTTACAGCCTCAACCCATTGTAGCTTCAACCTCAAGCTGTCTACCATGGACCTCACCCCATTCCTAACAGATCCTTAAAGGTGGTGTGCATAAGCGCACTAGCGTGCCTACCGTCCCTGTCCTACTGTCCCCATTTATCTGTATTTACTCCCTTTGTTCTTGTTTATGTTCATACTTCTACTTGTTATCTTGCACATGTTTGACAAACAAGTAAATACATTAAAAATAAAGTGCTGGTCTTGCCCTAGGCAAGAAAGGCGATTGGGCCAAATCACCAGTTGCCTGGGAGTTCCAGTCCTACCTCGGACAATGAGTTCTAGTTCTGCCTTAGACATGAAAGCTAGTTGGGTGTTTGGGGACCAATTACCAGAAGGCGGTGAGTTCTAGTTCCTAGGTGTGAAAGCTGGCTGGGTGCTTTGCGCCAATCACCAGGAGACGGTAAGTTCTAGTCCCATTTTAGGCCTGAAAGCCAGCTGGATGACCTTGGGCCAATCCACCCCCCTCTCTTTCAGCCCAACCTCTTTGAGTTATTGATAAAAATAATAAAGGCAGGTTATCAATAAATAACTTTTACATGACCTGTACATTAGCCATGCTTTACAACTTAGCATAATATGCAAAATTGGGCGTGCAGTCCTAAGAAATAATTCATTTATTTGAAATCCATTTGCCGCTTCTAGTCCTTTCCTTCCAGGCTATTTTTTTTTAAAAAAATTAACATTCCTGATGTCTCCTGAAGTTTTCCCACTGACTATGGACTAACTATTTTTTTTTAACAGCCGTAGAATGAAACTCAGCTCAGTGCGTGCCTGCTTATCTGAGTTATAAACCCTCTTCCTTAGAGCCATGATGGTGAACCTATGGCATGTGTGCCAGAAGTGGCACGCAGAGCCATCTCCGCCGGCCTGCGAGCTGTTGCCCCAGGGCAGGTTCTACTGCGCAGTCGCTGCCCACCCACTAGCTGATCGTTGGCTAGCTGCCACACATGTGCCAGGTGCAGAAACATGCAGCGTATGTGTGGGGGTCATGTGCGCATGTGTAGGGGGTGTGGCCCCCCCCGCATGCATTGCCTTATGGCAGGAGTGGGATTCTACCGGTTCGCACCGATTCGCTAGAACCAGTTGTTAACATACTAAGCAGTTCAGAGAACCAATTGTTAGAAGAAATTACTGGGCTAATCCTGTAAGAAAGGCAGGAAGGAAACATTCTGGTGTTGCTTACAGAAACTGCCTCTCCGTTAACCCTTATTACATTCTTGGCAGGACTGGACTTCCTGTCTCTGGAACTTCTCTGGAGTTTTTTTTTCCTCCCTTGTTGGTACTTGCTTGTGTGGAGTGACCATTCAAAGTTACAATGGCACTGAAAAAAGTGACTTATGACCCTTTTTCACACTTACGACTGTTGCAGCATCCCCACAGTCATGAGAGGCCAGGCGAGGAGATGTGTGCCTCGATGTGAGTGATGTTGAGTTGGCCATGCCAAGCCAGTCACATGACCACCAAGCCACGCCCACCACCTAAGCCACGCCCACAAAACCGGTTGCTAAATAATTGAATCCCACCCCTGCCTTATAGGCGCACTTTTGGCACACAAGGATAGAAAGATTAGCCATCACTGCCTGGGGGAGGGAGTTTTATTTCGTTTTGGATGTGGAGGAAAAGGAGACGGGATTCAAAGTTTCTTGAAAAGAAAAAGATGGGGGAAATGGGATGACTAAGATCTGGGGTGTGAGGGGTCAGAAGTGATGAAAAGAAACCCCTGAAGGATTTTTTTTGGGGGGGGAGGCAGAATCCAGACGAAGTCCATCAAGACTCAACCGAGACAGAAGACAGGAAGAGGCTAATGAGAATGGAGACAGAGATACTACATAACCATGGTGACGTCATGCTGGACTTACAGCCCGTTCCCCGAGCCATTCCAACACTGTGGGAGATGAGGACAAAAACTTGAGAAATAATAATGAGATGAATTTTCATGCTTGGAAACGAAAGCCTGTCAGCTTTTGAAGAGCTGTGACTAACTCTCTGCTCCGATTTCTTTTCCTTCTGCTTGGTTTTAATTGGCAGAACGGGCTGCGGAGAAGCAAGACCAGGAAAGAGGAGGCTGCCTTAAGGCAACCCTGGGAAGAGGATTTTATCAGGCTGCAGAAGGCAACTTCGGACGCTGAATGGGATAGGACAAGATGACCCTTCCTTACTACGAGCAATCTCCAAATTTAGCCTAGTTAAGTAAGGAAGTAAAAGCTGCAAAGCTGCAAAGGAAGATACTTACCAATATCTAAATATATATGTGTAAATAAATAAATGTGTATGTGTGTTTGTAAGTGTGTGTGTGTGTGTGTGTGTGTGTGTGTAAATAAATATATAGAATAAAATAACCGAGTTGGAAGGGAACTTGGAGGTCTTCTAGTCCAACCCCTTGCTTAGGCAGAAAACCCTACACCACTTCGGACAAATGGTTATCCAATCGCTTCTTTAAAACTTCCAGTGTTGCAGCATTTACACCTTCTGGAGGAAAGCTGTTCCACTGATTAATTGTTCTCACTGTCAGGAAATTTCTCACATAAGAGAAAATTACAAGAAGCAGTGGGTGGAGGAAGATCCACTCTGGAAATAAGGAAGAATTTCCTTATTTCAGTGAGAACTATTAATCAGTGCGACAACTTGCCTCCTGGAATTGTGTGTCCCCCATCGCAAGAGGTTTTCAAGAAAATAATTGGCCACCCATTTGTCTGGGATGCTATAAAGTCTCATGCCTTGAGCAGGGGGTTGGATTAGAAGACCTCTGGGGTCCCTCCCAGCCCTGACACACTATGATTTTAAGCAAGTAAGAAATCGGCAAAAGAAGGTAGAATTAGCAAGCTACTTTTCAGAAAATTAGGGAGAGAAGAGGAGGGCTTGTATGAAAAGAACAATGAGCAGGGATAATACGGTTTCTTCTTAAGCAAATACTAAGGAAAAGGGACGCGGTAGCTCAGTGGTTAAGATGCTGAGCTTGTCTATCAGAAAGATCGGCCATTCGGCAGTTCGAATCCCTAGCGCTGCGTAACGGAGTGAGCTCCCGTCACTTGTCCCAGCTTCTGCCAACCTAGCAGTTCGAAAGCAGGTAAAAAATACAAATGGAAAAATAGGGACCACTTTGGTGGGAAGGGAACCGCGTTCCTCCATGCGCCTTCGGTGTTTAGTCATGACCACATGACCACGGAGACGTCTTCGGACAGCACTGACTCTTTGGCTTTGTAACAGAGACGAGCACTGTCCCCTAGAGCCAGAAATGAGTACTATGTATGTGCGAGGGGAACCTTTACCTTTAATGAAAACTAGTACATGGGATCACTCCCATCAAACAGGGTTTGTCAAGGAGGACAAGAGGTTCAGCCACATTGACCTTTCCATGGTTGTGCCTCCTGCCTTGAAGTATAGGGATAATTTGTATATATAAATTTAAGATTGAATGCCAGGAGAGAGCAAATCCTCTCTTCTACCAACAGGACACCATGAGTCAGCATGTTGAAGGTGGGCAGGGTGAATAATTATGCAGTGTTATTAATTTCTGCTGCTGGGTTAGTCAGACACACGAAATAAGACAACAGAACCAGTGATTTCATCCCAGTCACTGAGCTGGGCTGACTCATGCATCAATCACTCTGAATGCTCACCTTGACCTAATTACAGGAGTGGTTTGGTGAAGCAGAGCCACCTCCTTCCCACCAGTTGTCAATTCTACACCCAGCTAACGGGTGTGATAACAGCCTCCTGTTTTAGAAACGGCACCTACCCAGAGTTAACGACAGAGTCACAGGGATGAGGCAGAGACAGCAGAACAGGTAGCGGAAGTAGCTTTTGGTGGCTACCTGGGAAAGCAGGAGAGACATTTCAGAAGAGATTGGACTGAAATGGTATAGGGTCTCTTGGTTGAGCAATGGGTTGGACTCGAAGACCAGAATATGAAGAACGGTTGCAGGAACTGGGCCTGGCTAGACTAGTGAAGAGAAGGACCAGGGGAGACAGGAGAGCAGTCTTCCAATATTTGAAGGGTTGCCACAGAGAGACCATCAACCCATGGAACAGAAGTTGCCTTCAGAAGTTGTGGGAATGTCATCACTTGAGACTTGAGACTGGACTGCTATTTGTCAGAAATAGTGTAGTCTCTCCTGTTTGGGCAGGGGGCTGGACTAGATGACCTCCAAGGTCCCTTCCAACACTGTTATTCTGTTATTCTTCTGTTAACATGACAATGGACAGATGCATCACACACTGACAAAGTTCTGGAGTGGATCGGGACAGAAACCATTTCTAGCTGATAGCAAGGCAGGAAGGAGGGCCCGGTCTGTTCTCCTTGGTTCACTTCACCTTGCCTACTGATTACATACAAGAAGTCCTCAAGTTATGTGGTCATGTTATTGTCTGGGTATGGCCAACTCAATATCACTCACGTCGAGGCACGCATCTCCTCGCCTGGCCTTTCATGACTGTGTGGATGCTGCATTCCTAAAAAAATGGTCATAAGTCACTTTTTTCAGTGCCATTGTAACTTTAAATGGTCACTCCACACAAGCAAAGTACCAGCAATGGAGGGGAAAAAACTCCAGAGAAGTTCCTGAGACAGGAAGTCTAGTCCTGCGAAGAATGTAATAAGGGTTAATGAAGAGGCAGTTTCTGTAAGCAACCCCAGAATGTTTCCTTCCTGCCTTCCTTACAGGATTAGGCCAGTAATTTCTTCTAACATCCGGTTCTCCCAACTGCTTCGAATGTTAACAACCAGTTCTAGCGAACAGGTGCGAACTGGTAGAATTCCACCCCTGTTACTGCCCTGTCATGTCCACAAATCAGGAAGTCCCCCTTGTCTCTGGTTTTGTCACTGAGCAGCTCTGAGTTTGAGAAGGGGAAGTCAAAACCTTCTATCCATTGTCTCCACGTTGTAAGACCAGCTACTCCACTCCCCCAAAAACACCTCAAGCTAGGCTGGGATTCTACATTCTCACTGCATTTTGCGAGAATACGAAGTCACATCAAGACTAAGCCAGTTGCGTGAATGTAATAATTGTGAGGAAAAGGAGGAAAGGGGTAGACATAGGCTAATACCAGGTGAAAAGAATCAGGACCACACATTAAGCTCCGGTTCTGCAGATGCATTGCTCATGCTTATACACAAAAATCTAGCCAACTAATGGTCAACACTAATTAGCACTAAATAAGAGGCAACAGAATTCAAGAGAGGCTGGACTTGGATCGTTTGTGGAAATGTAATGATTTCAGGCTGAATACTCTCTTGACTCCACCCCCACAGGTTCTGCCTGTTCTTCCCCTACAGTTAACTTCCAAAGTAGGAATGATATACAATTAAGCTAAACATGGTTGACATCATGGAAAGCCTTCTGAGAAGGACTTTTTTAGCCAGACAAACCAATCTTACTTACCATAAACACACATGCATATACATTCCACTACGATTTGTTACCAGTTCCTCACTTTCCCCCACCCCCACCCCCAAATACCAGCCATACCCTTGGAGGAAGACCCAATTCAAGGAAGAATGTTCCCAGCTCTATGCCAGGAATCTCTACAGGCTGCCAACATCCTCCAGAAGATACCCACACCTTCCTGGAACTCTCCCAGCAGTATAAATGACCATTTTCGTCATTCCAAAACTGGTCCCTTAATGGAACAAACACCGCCAATACAAATAACCACAGCCTGCTGGAAACCAAGAACAATAAATTGCTCTTAATATCAGGATACTTAAATGAGCAGAACCCTGACTTGACTCTATCTCTGAATGATCAAACCCAACAACAACTGATTACCCAAACCCACAAAATTATGTTTGGTCTCCCAGAGAATTCTACCCTGGGACAGGAGAAAGGTTGAACATGAAGCATTAGGGAGATCTGTCCGAGTAGCTGAATGCCCAGACATGAAGGAAAACAGTCGTAATTGAGTAGATGGGCTACATTTCATGGTGTTTGTTTATGATGGATTGAGTCCTGAGGACCAAATATCTACTCGCTAGCTTTGTGGACCGTAAAGAACAAAGTTGCTCAGAACAGTTTATGCAATGAGTTGGCGAAGAAAATAACAAATAAAATAAAACTCATGTGAGAGACTCAACAAGCCAACAACTATTGGACTGGGAAAGTTTTTGTAACAGACCATACCAAGTTTTGGGGCAACGTTTCCGGCTATTAATTTCAGTCTACCATGGAGCTAATTTTGTTAAAGTACACCTAGCATCATAACTTTTATCCAAATAGGAATAAAATGCCCAGTTTACCATTATTATCTTTAGAGCGCTCCTGAATATCTATCTATCTATCTATCTATCTATCTATCTATCTATCTATCTATCTATCTATCTATCTCCTTTATATATCATTAATCAATTTAGCCCTTGCACGCATGATAGGCCCTTCCAACCACCTCCTATCTGTAATTAGCTCTGTTGTTTTTGTTTCCGTCACATTGATCAAACAATGCTTATCTCATGTTGTTGCTTTTACATATATTTGTGTGTGTGTGTGTGCGTGTGTGTGTATGTATGTATGTAAGCAACAATATATATATTCCCCCTTATGCTTCTTTAAAATAATATGATGCAATGTGTCAATAAATTATACATATGTTCAACAGTAGATAAAAGGACTAATTTAGCCCATTGCTTTTTTGCTGGAAAACTTGAAAAATTAAATAGTTGAAGTCCATATGTCTTAAAGTTGCCAAGTATGAAAAAGACTGCAAAGTAGCTGTACTATTAAAATGACTGGTGTTCTCCTGAATATTATACTTGTGTTTGTTATGGTTTGTATTGTTTCAATGTTTTAACGGCTCTTTGATTCCCCCCCCCCTTATTATTATTATTTTTTGCATTGTTTAGGAGACGTTTTAACTTGGTAAGCCATCCAGGGTCATGGAAGTGAGATGGGCAACTACACATAGTAAATTTAACAAACAAAACAGAAGAAAAAAAATAAGCCACTAACTCATTCTGCCATCTACTGACTGCTTTTGTATAAAAGTTCCTCCTGTTTCTTTCACAGCCTTTCCACAGCCTTTGAAAGAGATGATCATCCTTCCTTGCCAGGTAGGCAATATCACAGATTGAAGGCAACTGGACAAGCCATTGTAAGTTTACAAATAGAAGAAAAGGCTCAACTAAATCAGCCTGCCTGTCATGCCCCTGTCGGAATCTGATTCTGAGGGAGAGGCCAAGCAGCTGACAGGGAATGGGAGTGTGGCTCCATTGGCTGTGGAGGAAACTGGGGAAGGCCACAGTCCGACTGGGCAGAGCAGGGAAGAGGTAGAGCAAGGGAGAGGGAATTCAAAAGAAGATCCAGGCCCACCCCCTCTTCAACCTAGGGCACGCAGGGAGGAACGGAGAAGGGAGCAACATGAGTTGCGTGGCTTACGGGGAGGAAAGGGCCCTGATTCCCTTCATTAGCTGCAGCTGGGAACACAGTGTTTAAAAAGGGAAGCTGCGCACAGCAAGTTGTTGGGAGCAAATCGTGAATTTATCTGGTATCGTCATGGCTTATCTGTGTTCCTGGCGTCTTCCCAACTGTGTGAAGAGACTGCTATTCAACACCACAGACAATACTACTACCCTCCAAAAAGACCTTGACTACGTATCAGAATGGTCAATCAAATGGCAACTTCAAATTCTCAACAAATAAATGCTCTGTCTTACATATTGGCAGAAAAAATCAGAAAATAAAATACAAGCTAAATAGTCAAGACCTTGTTGAGGATCCAAACTTTGTCAAGGACCTTGGAGTGCTCATCTCAAATGATCTAAGTGCTAGAGCCCACTGTAACTACATAGCCAAAAAGGCATTAAGAGTTGTTAATCTAATCCTATGTAGCTTCTTCTCTGGTAATATCACACTACTAACTAGAGCATACACAACATTTGCTAGACCTATACTTGAATACAGCTCATCAGTCTGGAACCCATATCATGTATCTGATATTAACACAATTGAAAAAGTCCAGAAATACTGTATTTCACAAGAAGAGTTCTCCACTCCTCTACTCGTTGTAGAATACCTGATGCCACCAGACTTGAAACTCTAGACCTAGAAAATCTAGAACTACGCTGCCTTCGGTCCGATCTAAATATAGTATATAAAATCATACATTGCAATGTCCTACCTGCAAATGAATACTTCAGCTTCAATCATAACAATACAAGAGCACACAATAGATACAAACTCAAAGTTAACCACACCAAACTTGACTGCAGAAAATACAACTTCAGCAGCAGAGTGGTCAATGTCAGGAATACTCTACCTGACTCTGTGGTTTCTTCCCCAAACCCCAAAAACTTTAACCTTAGACTGTCTACTATTGACCTCACCCCCTTCCTAAAAGGCCTGTAGGGAGCGTGCATAAGCGCACCAATCGTGCCTACCATCCCTGTCCTATTGTTTTTTAATTTTCTTATAAGCATCTATCTCATGTATTCAAAACTATTGTATATTTATTCTTATACCTGTATCTTGTAAGTGATTGACAAATCAAATAAATACTAAAAAATAATAATACTAAAACATGCTCTGATACTAAGGAGTTCTACTCCCCCTCCCCACCTGAAAAGAAATCTCTTCCAAATGCAAAACACAAGCAGAGGAGTTTCAGTTTCAGTTTCAGAGCAGCAAGCAGCTTTAGTCCAGAACAGTTGAGTTAAGCCACACCCAGGCTCCTTGCTGTCTCCTTCTACCGTTTCAGTTTCCAAGCAGCCCTCAATTCTCTCACACACTGATAGGATGCTAGCCAGATGAATACCGATGGATGCTGGTAGGCAAAGGCACAATTTTTCCCCCTTATTTTCCTCCCAAAAAACTAAGCCCAATCACATAGTTTCATAGAGAAGCACGGGCATATAGCTAATATAATATAATCAAATTATAGATCTGAGCAACAATCCAAACAGCTTGGAAAATAGGGACAATTGTTGTGAAATGCCAAAGAAAGGAATTTTTCCTCGTTCTTCCTTCCATGTCTTAAATTCCTTGTCATGATTTGACTTCATGGCATTGCTTCAAATGTGATGTTTTAATGTCAAATGTGGAGTCCAGTTGGAAACAAAAGTAACATACTGTGAGGTCTCAAAATTACTTGCTTCCAAAGACACTCAGATCCTGGAAAAGTGAGTAAGAGGCCTAAGATTTGTTTATGAAATTCCACAAATCTGGTGGCAATATCATTATTCACACAGCCATCCCAATCGCATCCCACAGCCATCCGGCCCTTGTGTTGTGGTTTGTAGGGAAAAACCTAATCAAAAAGAGGGGGGAAATGTGGTTTGGTGGAACGCTGGAAGAATCTAAAGATCTAGGACAAGTCATCCTTAAGGACATCGTGCTGAGTCATTTTCTTGCAATGAAAAGCCAATCAGAGGAATTGAAAGAGCATTCCTAGCTTTTGACAATCTTGTTTCTGGTAAAAAGGCCAGATTTCAAAAATATCTAGCTTAATATTGGCATAACTGAGATCCTCAGAGATATGGCTTGTAATCGAAAAGAAATAATCTTGAATAACTGTCATTTAATGTCTATGAAGATTCCAGGTCATCCAGGTCATGGTTGTCCCAAAAGTGCTTTTTTTTTCAAGAGGCAACTGGACATTTCTCTTCTCATCCAAGAAGCTTCTTCAGCTCTGACTGAATGGTGGGGAATGGAAGGATTTATGCTCCTTGCAGAGAGCTGGTCATTTGTGTTACTCAGGTGACCCTGAAAACACAGACAAACCTCCAAGTGGCCTCAACAATTCTCTAAAAGAATGCAATGACCAGCTTTCTGCAAGGAATATAAATAGAGATAGATAGATAGATAGATAGATAGATAGATAGATAGATAGATAGATAGATAGATAGATAGATAGATAGATAGATAAAGACAGACAGACAGACAGACAGGATAGAGATAGAGATAGAGATAGAGATAGAGATAGAGATAGAGATAGAGATACCGAGACAGATAGAGAGACAGATAGAGATAGAGAGACAGAGAGATAGATAGATCAATAGATAAGCGATAAGAGATATTTATCTACTTACCTACCTATTAATAAGAGACAAATGGTAGAATAGATGGATAAATATATAGATGGATGGATGGATAGAGAGTGAGAGAGAGAGACAGACAGACAGACAGATAGGATAGAGATAGAGAGACATATAGAGAGATAGATCAATAGATAAGTGATAAGAGATATTTATCTACCTACCTACCTCTCTACTTACCTACCTATTAATGAGAGAAATGGTAGAATAGATGGATAGATATATAGATAGATGGATAGATGGATGGATGGATAGATAGATGATTGATAGATAGATAACAGAGAGAAAAAAAGAGGGATGATAGATGAGAGGGAGGGAGGGAGGGAGTGTCAGAGAGAGAAAGAGAGAAGGGAAGAGGGAGAGAGGGTGAGAAAGAGAGGTGTTCCCGTTTTCTCATTATGACTGAAGAAAATCTGCTAGCTGACCACCTAAACTTCGCCATTTCAGGAGAACGGGCATATCAGGACCATCTCACTATCAGCCAACCTCACAAAGCCTATTTGAACGAGCCTTGCTTCATAGCCTGTGTGTTATTGTAACCCTGCAGAGCACATGAGAAGAGACACTCCAAACCACGGCTGACTTGGCCATATAAAGGGCAGCAGATGGAGAAGCTGCTGAGAAGAAAACAGCTTCCTGCTTTCTACACACACACACACACACACACACACTCTTTTTCTTTTCTTTTCTTTTTTTGCCTGAGTTAATGGAGGTTTCAGGCAGAAAATGGTCTATTTTACTTTGTGGCCAGCCCTTCTGGAGACAACCTCCTACTTGAGGTCGGTTGAGTATGACATGTGTAAAACCACTGGCGATGCTGTTTATTTTGATTCCGCTCCTTGACTTCAACCCTTCAAAATTCTTGAGGAGATCAAGACATTTCGCTAAGATGGAATTTTGCAATATGAAAATAAATATTCCAGCCGATGTGATGATGACCAGCTCGGAGGCTGGCCAATCAAAAGGTTAAAATCCTTCATGCGTTTATACTAAAACTCCCATTTATATCTCTTTACCTCCCCTTCTGATTTCAACAGCAGCTCACCAATGAAACAAAATAAATCAAATCTGCATAAGGGCCTGGGGAAAAGAAGGCGTTTAACCCTTAAGGCCACTCTTCTCCCCCTCAGGGCTGGCCACCATTCTTTGGCCACCTTCTCCTGATGTTTTATGACAGTTTGTGGTACACCATTCTTAGCGGCTGATACATCCCATCAAGATAGTCTTTGTTTGATCATAGCTTCCATTTTAAATTATTATCATTCCCAGTTACATTATGATGACTCCATTGTATATCATCTAGAGTCTACAGACTGGGTTGGGCTATAAGATTTGTGTCTATAGGTTTAGATCCATAAAGAAAGAGTGCAGAGAAGTGCAACAGAAATGATTAGGGGGCCGGAGCTTAAAACATATGAAGAAGAGTTGCGGGAATTGGATATGCTTAGTTTAATGAAAAGAAGGATTGGGAATGACATGATAGCAGTCTTCCAATATCTCAGAGGCTGCCACAAAGAAGAGGGAGTCAAGCTATTCTCCAAAGCACCCGAGGGCAGGACAAGAAGCAACGGGTGGAAACTAATCAAGGAGAGAAGCAACCTAGAACTTAAGGAGACGTTTCCTGACTGTGAGAACAATTAATCAGTGGAACAACTTTCCTCCAGAAGTGGTGGATGCTCCATCACTGGAAGTTCTTAAGAAGAGATTGGACCAAAATGGTATGGATTTCTTGCTCGAGGAAGGGGCTATTAGAAAACCTCAAGGTCTCTTCTAACACTGTCATTCTGACAGTGTGAAACTGCTTAGAAGAACTTCAACATGTCTTTCTTGGTTTTTGGAGCCTGACGTTCTGTCTCATTTTTAATCACTAGCACAGTGCAGGTGGTTTAAATCCCAGATAAGCAAGTGGGCCAGAAGCTTAGCCACACCTCCACCTATGTTTCATCCTACAAAGGAAAACAGGAACAAAACATATTCTGTAGGCACAAGCACGCCAAAAGTACGGATGTTTAGCGAATTGCTATTTACTGACCAAAATACTACTGTTAGCAACCTTCCTGTGGGTTGGGAACAACTTATTGTGGGAAGCTGGCATGTTTAAAAAAAAAAAAAAAAAAAGCCCTTGTGGATTGAACGGAGCCAAGGATAAGAGAAAGGGTAACTCAATCTGTGGTCTGCTCTCTGTTCCTAGCAGCTTATGAGACTCGGAGCACGTCCAAATCGCAAACCGCATCTTTCCTTATTTTCTCCCCTTGAGGTCAAACGGACAAAAGGCAGCCTGGAGATGCACAATTCCCCAGGTCTCTCTTTCCTATCTGCTAGGGGCTTTACTCGCTATCGCTACAAAATACCACCCATGCAAAGGGCTGATGGGAGAGAGCCAGGTTTTAGCTGATTTCATTTGGCCCTCACTTAAAAGATATTTAGGAAAGAGGAGATGAACGATGCCTCTAGTTTGTTTGCGTTGGACGGATTCGAGAAGCAACGCTCAGCACAAATAAACAGGGAGCCGAATATAGAATTTGGTATCAGGATGGGATATACCGCTGAATGCTGTTTCCAGAGGAAGGAGGCAGACATAAATGAAAGGCCTACTCTGTCTGAAAGAGAGAGAAAAAAAATCACCGTTTTAAAACTTCAATCAAAAGAGAAGATTCGAAATGCTGGTAATGAAACTACGATAGCAATTCGCTTGACACGATGGAGCTGTTTAAAATAGCACACTACTGCAGTTTATCCATCATTTGCAATTAGGCTAACTTATTGTTTCGACATCAGAGAGAATTTGCTTTGCAGAAAATGCATCCTGTAGTACATGGACCCAACTATTGCAGATGGAATAGCACTGCTTGCCTTCCCGGACTGAGTAACTTCTAAGGAATTGTAACAGGTCAAGCAGGCAAGAGTGTGTCACGTGGAGTTCTTTTAAGAAATACAGGAAAAATGTAAGAAATGTAAGAAATCCAGGAAGGAAGGAAGGAAGGAAGGAAGGAAGGAAGGAAGGAAGGAAGGAAGGAAGGAAGGAAGGAAGGAAGGAAGGAAGGAAGGAAGGAAGGAAGGAAGGAGGGAGGGAGGGAGGAAAGGAAGGAAAAGAAAAGACAGGAAGGAAGGAAGGAAGGAAGGAAGGAAGGAAGGAAGGAAGGAAGGAGGGAGGGAGGGAGGAAGGAAAAGAAAAGGCAGGAAGGAAGGAAGGAAGGGAGGGAGGGAGGAAGGGAGGGAGGAAGAAAGGAAGAGAGGAAGAAATGGAGGGAGAAAGAAAAACAAAAAGGAAGGAAGGAAGAAAAAAGAAAAGGGAGGAAGGAAGATTCTCCTTGTATCTCATGCCTGTTCATCCTGAAGTTTAACATCAACATTTAAAAAAAGGACTCTCTCAACAGAATAATCCGCGCTCGTCCTAAAGGGCTGGCTCAGAGAAGTAGATTTCAGCTCCCAGAATCCCCTAGCCAAAAAAGCAACCGTGAAGAATTCTGGGAGCTGAAGTCCACACGTCAACAAGGTTGACGGAAAGCTTCTTACTATTAGGTGCTTGGAGTTATGACATCTGTTGGGTTATTTTGGTCCAAGATCATTTTCACCTTGTCAAGGAGGACTGCTAAGAAACCCATAAAGCTCCGATGAGAGAAAGAAGACAGGTTGGCCTGGACTTCCTTTTAGTGCCTCATTCTTTCTTAACAACAAAAAAAATAACCCTCCATACAATTTTCAGTATGGAGTGAACAGCTAGTGAAGAATGGTAACTGTCCCCTGTATTGATCATGGTCCATTAAACAGGAATTTATATATACAGGTAGTCTTCGAATTACAATATGTCATTTGAGGACTGTGTGAAGTTACAATGATACTGAAAAGGACTTTTTTTTCACACTTGTGACTGTCGCAGCATCCCCGTGGCCATGGGATCAAAATGTAGATGCTCGGCAATTGACTCGTATTTATGATGGTTGCAATGTCCTGGGGTCACGTGATCCATTTTTGCAACCTGGCAAGCAAAGCCAACGGTCACCCGGATTCACTTAACAGCCATGTGACTCACTTAACAACGGCAATGATTCACTGAACAACAGTGGCAGGCAAGATCTTTAAAATGGGGAGGAAAACTCACTTGACGATGGGTCCTGCTTAACAACAGAGATTTGGCGGGGAGGCCAGCTGTGGTCGTAAGTCAAGGACCACCTGTTCCATGAAAAGCACCCTCCTCCAACTGATCCCCATCTATTTTACACACTCATTGGGTCATCCTGCTCAACAGTTCAAAGAGTCCCTATTGAACTGGGATTTTGCCTGAGCGCTTCCCAACGTTCCAGGGTCAAACCTGCTGGAAAATTGAGAGCTGGCAGCATTAAATAGGAATTGATATATACAGGTAGTCTTCGAATTACAATATTTCATTTGAGGGCTGTGTGGAGTTACAATGATTCTGAAAAGGACTTTTTTTCACATGTCGCAGCATCCCCGTGGCCATGGGATCAAACTGCAGACACTTGGCAACTGACTCATATTTATGACGGTTGCAATTTCCTGGGTTCACGTTGATCTGTTTTTGTGACCTTCTGACAAGCAAATTCAATGGGGAAGCCAGATTCACTTAACAATCGTGTCACTAATGTAACCAGTGATTCACTTAATAACTGTGGCAATGAAGGTTGTAATATGAGGCCAAAAAAAATCACTTAACACCAAACATAAATTTGTGGCTCGGTTGCAGTCGTAAGTCAAGGATTATGCCGTTAAATACACGGGGAAACATCATATCAGTTAGAATTAATTTAAGGTCATTTTAATTCAAGTGAAATCAAAATGAAATCGAATCAAATGTGGTTCTTCTCTTGGTTTTATTTAGCTCACTTTCCAAGAACTGTCTGCTTTTTGGATTACATCCCAGCACATCGGTTAAAGGAGTAGATTTTTAGCACATGTGCACACATGCACACACAATAATCCACAGACCCAAGGGCATGACCAATTTCTACCCCTGAATATTTCTAAAGTTATTAGAACACCTTTCTTATTTGACATTGCAATTAACAGGGTTAAGAGGGTGTGAGGATATTTCACTCCACTTCTGTCTAATCTTCTTGTTCTAAGTCAATATTTAATTGTGTTATATTACTGTCCCCCGGCTATAACCAATGGGTGGGACAGAAACTGAAATCTGTGATGTATTAAGACTCAGGAACATCTTGACATGCACCAGTGACCCAGGAACATGGTAATTAGGATGTAAAAGAGGTAAAGATGCAAGACAAATCACAATGAGAATCAACAGCTCCAGGGCAGTAGGCACTCATAAACTTGAAAAGGGAGAAAGACTAAGAAAAAGCTGACAGGTGGGGGGGGGGGAACAGCCAGGTGAAGCAAAAAATGAACTCAGATTGCCAGACTGAAGACATCATCATCATGAGGATTACCATCATCATAATCATCATCACTGTGATAAATGATAAACATTAAGGTTGACTCAGCCTTCTATCCTTCCGAGGTGGTTAAAATGAGGACCCAAATTGTTGGGGGCAAGAGGCTGACTCTGTAAACCGCTTAGGGAGGGCTGGAAAGCACTATAAAGTGGTATATAAGTCTAAGTACTATTCCTTCCTTCCTTCCTTCCTTCCTTCCTTCCTTCCTTCTTTCCTTCCTTCCTTCCTTCCTTCCTTCCTTCCTTCCTTCCTTCCTTCCTTCCTTCCTTCCTTCCTTCCTTCCTTCCTTCCATGGTGCACAGTGGTTAGAATGCAGTATTGCAGGTTAACCTGCCCACTGCCAGTAGTTTGATTCTCACTGGCTCAAGGTTGACTTTGCCTTCCATCCTTCCGAGGTTGATAAAATGAGGACCCAGATTGTTGGGGGCGATAATGCTGATTTTGTAAACCGCTTACAAAGGGCTGCAAAGTACTCTGAAGCTATATATAAGTCTAAGAGCTACTGCTATTAAGAATTATAACTTAGCAACCCACAAGAAAAAAACTGCAATATTAATAAGTGATTGCAACAGAAATTCTGGCCCCAATTGTAATCCAGGACTATCTGGATCACTGGGAAGTTTTGCCTTCCACAAAAGTCTAATGGCCAACTCAGTTTTTGCAAGCCAACTCCTCTCAAAAGTCTTCCCTGTTTTATCTCACAAAATTACACTCTGCCCAACTTAGAATATAAAAAATAGAATTGGAAGGGACCTGGGAGGTCTTCTAGTCCAACCCCCTGCTCAAGCAGGAGACCCTGTACCATTCCAGATAAATGGATGTCCAATCTCTTCTTCAAAACCTCCAATGATGGGGTGCCCACAACTTTCTGGAGGCAAGCTGTTGATCTGAATAATTGTTATCATCCAAGAAACTTCTTCAGGATAGTGGGGAATGGTAGTGGGGAATTAACCAAATAAAGGAGTATAAATCCTTCCATTCTCCCAACACCCAGTCAGAGCTGAAGAAGCTTCTTGGATGAGAAGCGAAACATCTTCAAAAGAACAAACAAGAAAGTCCAGTTGCCTCCTGAAAAAGCACCTTTGGGACAACCCATGATCTGGATGACTGAGAATCTCTACAGATTCATTGTCAGGAAATTTCTCCTTGGTCCTAGGTTGCTTCTCTCTTTGATTAGTTTCCATCCATTGATTCTTATCTTGCCCTTGGGTGTTTTGGAGAATTGGTTGACCCCCCTCTTTTTTTCAACAGCCCCTTAGTTATTGGAACACTGCTATCATGTCACCCCTAGTCTCTTTCTCTTTTTTAGATTAAATATACCCAGTTCCTGCAATGGCTCACCATATGTTTTAGTCTCTAGACCTCTGAGCTTCCTTCTTCAATCATAGCTAAGAGGGAGACAACATAGGTAAAGGTAAGGGTTCCACTCGCACATATGTACTAGTCATTTCTGGCTCTAGGGAGTGGTGCTCATCTCCATTACAAAGCCGAAGAGCCAGCGCCGTCCGAAGACGTCTCCGTGGTCATATGGCCGGCATGACTAAATGCCGAAGTCGCACGGAATGCTGTTCCCTTCACACCAAAGGGAAAGCACTTTTTCTACTTGCATTTTTTTACATGCTTTCGAACTGCTAGGTTGGCAGAAGTTGGGACAAGTAATGGGAGTTCGCTCCCATTACGCGGCGCTCAGGATTCGAACCACCGAACTGCCGACCTTTCTGATCAACAAACTCAGCGTCTTAGCCACCAAGCCACCACATCCCTTGGGGAGACAACATAGGAGCCTTTAAAAAAATAATAAAATCAGGGAAGTCCCTGCAATTCAACATCTCGGAATGAACCAGTGCTAAATGGCTAGCAGTTTTTCCAATATCCTTCTCAGCAGTTTAGTGGAAAACAGCCACTAATTAAGGCAACTGGCCAGCAACTGTCTGATCAATGGATGAATTGCAAGGTTGATCTCACTGGCTCCAGCTCAGACTTGTACAGTGACGGTTTCCATGGTTCCCTGAGCCCAGGGCTGATTGCAAAAGTGCTTTTCGATGCAACAATGGCTTTCTTTCCATCTGCCTCCCTTCCACTTGCCCTGCCGGCCCATTCCTCCGTTCCTGATTGGCAGCATCAGGACCAAAATGGCGCCTCTCTGGGGGCCTTGAAGGCAGACCTGGAAAACAGACAAGCTGACAGGGGTGGAAAACCCAGCAGGTTCTCAAGCCCCGGCTTAATCCCCACAAAGTCACTGCCTGCGGATGGAAATCCTGTGACATTATGAGCTTCTGCTCGGCCACGAAGCATCTGCCTCTCTTCAAAGCCTCCTCAGAAAAGGGCTTTGCGAGTCATCCTCAGCTGCGGTTTGTCAGCTGCAGCACAGTCTCCAGACTGCCACCAGCCTCCTCTTCTCCACGGCTTTGGTCAACGCATTTCCGGGGTTGTGTGGTTCCTTGGAGGGCAGCCCGGTTTGTCTATTCATTTACAGCGGCTTTTCCCAGCTCCGCTCAGCTTATAGGGTGGAGCCACTCAGCACGAGAAGATGAAGACGGGATGGAAGTTCTGCAGCCCAATGACCTGGCCCAGTTGTCCCAGAGGTCAGAGGAGAAGCTTTGCAGACCAGATGAAAAAGATGGAAGAATTGCAGGATGGTGAATGAGGCGTCTATGGACCTAGACACTTCGGAAGGCAGGGCCAAAGCAGACATAAGTGTCTACCAAGTGGAGAATCTCTGTTTTGGGTCCCAACCTGTGATGGTTGACCAAATCAAGGCTCAGTGTCCCTCAAATCAAAGCAATGAATCTTCGAGGCATCAGATCCAATGGAAAGAAGACACCTATGGACACAGTGTCTATGGACACAGAGACTTCGGAAGGCTGGGCCAAAGCAGACATAAATGGCTGCCAAGGGCAGGGTCTCTCCTTTGAATCCCAACCTCTGACCTTTGACCAAATAAAGGCCCTCAAATGAAACCAATGAATCTTGGGAACACGTTGGATCCAGGGATGGGCTTCAACAATTTTAGCAAAGGGTTCTCTGCCTGGTTGCTGGGTGGGCGTGGCCATGGTGGGCGTGGCCTAGTCAGCCTCCTGCACCCTGGTGGGGGGTGGTTTTACCCTTCCTGGGCTCCAGAGGCTTTCCTCAAACCTCCGGAAGGGCGAAAATGGCCTCCCCGGACTCCGGAGGCTCTCTGGAAGCTGGAAACGGGCCCATTTCCGGCCTTACCGAACTTCCCGGAGGCCCAATTTTTACCCTCCCTGAACTTCCGTGCGTGCCCTGGCCTTACCTGCATCCAAAACGGGCCACATGGGGACACCTGGGAGGGGAGGGGTGGGCCAGGAGTGGGATTTGGGGGTTCTCCGAACTGCACAGTATCTTAGCTAGGGGCTCTCCTGAACCCCCCCCCCCCCGAACCCCCAGCGGCCCACCCCTGATTAGATCCAATGGAAGAAGACCTTCCATGGGACATTTATCCTGCTGCTATCTGAAGTCCTTAATTCATCTCAAAATGAACACACAAGATTCTCAGGCTGGTGTGGTATGGTGTCCTATTTTGACCTTAAAATGAGAATCTCAAGCATAGGTGCACACTTGCTGCTCAACCCTGATTTAAGTGCGCCAATAAACCATTTGTGGTTTTCTAAAACAAGCCGTACATGACTTGGCTCTCACAGCACAACAAGCGAAACCCAGTCAGACTGCTGGGCAATGTGTGATCCAGCCTCACATCCAGAGGTGTGTGGCTGTGCATTCCCCAGGCCCTCATCCGTTAGGAATCTTAGCTTTGACAGAAGGTTGGCTTAGGCTCTATGGTGTGCGGGCCCACTTGTGACCCCTTGGAGGAATCTCAGATACTTTGAACAGTCACTAAATGAACTGTGTAAGTCGAGGACTATCTGTAGTCAATTTGGGATAAAAATTATCTGGTTTACCCTTTTTTTTCCTCCCAAGAAGCCCAGCGAACAGTACAATGGTTTCCCAGCTCCTGAGTTTCAGTCACTACTGTGTTCTTCAGGAGTCAGGCAGCATCCAAACGGAATAAAATAACATTTTTTTTTAAAAAAAGGCTGGCTTTCTTTCCATGTGAAGTTCACACGGTTCATTCTCCGATTTCCTGCCCCACTGAAAACCCAAATTACCCACACACCCCACCTGCTCTCTTTTTTTTTGCTCCGGAGAGTGACGTACACTTGAAGAAGACAAAAGTTCAGCCATGCGCCAAGCATGACAACATGAACTGACCAAAATGTTCCCTTCCATCAAAGCTTCTGTCTGCAGTTCTAATGCGCTTACTTAAGTGGCCGTCCCACCTGTTCCAGCTGACAACCAAGAGAGGAACATCTCACAGCTGCCAGGCAGGCCTTCTCCTCGCCCTTCATTTTCTCTCTCTTTCCTCCCCCTCCCTCCACCCATCAATTTCCTAAGTGTGACTGCAGACACAAACACTGGGTGGAAAAAGGATTCTTTTTTTTTTTTTATGACGAAGAAGAAGAAGATGGCGAGAAATTTGGACAGGCGACCTCTCCTGCCCTCCATTGAGGGCCATTGAGTGATTTATTTTATTTATATATTTTGTCAAGCATGTGTTAGATAACAAATATAATTAATTACATGATTATGATTACATGAAATAGGTACAAATAAAAGGGAGACATTAGGACAGGGACGGTAGGCATACGGGTGCGCTTATGCATGCCCCTTACAGACCTCTTAAGAATGGGTTGAGGTCAACAGACGGTCTGAGGTTGAAGTATTTGGGGTTAGTGGAAGAAGAAACCACAGAGTCAGGTAGATTATTCCAGGCATTGACCACTCTGTTGCTGAAGTTGTATCTCCTGCAGTCGTGTTTGGAGACATTTACCTTGTATCTATTTTGTGCTTGTGTATTGTTGTGATTGAAGCTGAAGTACTCGTTGACAGGTAGGACATTGTAGCAGATAATTTTGTGTACTATGCTTAGGTCAGACTGAAGGCAGCGTAGTTTTAAGTTTTCTAAGCCCAAAAGTTCAAGTCTGGTGGCATAAGGTGTTCTGTTGCGAGTAGAGGAGTGGAGGATTCTTCTCGTGAAATATCTCTGGACTCTCTCGACTGTATTAATGTCCGATATGCAGTGCAGGTTCCAGACAGGTGAACTGTATTCGAGAATTGGTCAAGCAAATTGTTTGTGATTTGTGCTCGTCTATGTTCCACACAATCCGTTCGGTGACTTCTGTGTGTCTGGAAGGAGCGGGGGGGACTGACTGTTTACCGCCAGCCGATGCCAACTTGAGTCATCTTCCAAGATGTGCCGAATCCATCTCATCTGCTCGATTATAATCCGAGAATGAACACACGCACAGAACCAGTGTGGATGCCAGAGAAATGGAGGGGGGGGAGTCCTCCTCTATGTTTTCCCATGCTGTATTGTCTGCCTGTGGGTGGAAAGTTTGGGAGACCAGATCCTGGGCTTGTCACCTGTGGCTTGTCACCTGCGCTATGACTTCCCTTGATCCCTTTGTGTTCCCTATGACTTTTTCTCTGCCCAAACTCTGCAGAGTCCCTGGGCTAACTACTCGCTAGCCTCCAAATAAAAGACAAGCAATGATACAACTATTAAAAAGTCTATTTTTTAAATAATTGATGGATTCCTCTATTACAGTGGTTGCCAACAAGTGGACCAGGGACCACTGGTGGTCCATGAGAACATTTTGGTAGTCCGCAGAGAAATGTCCCCCCCCCCCAAAGTAATTAATCCAGGCTGCATGGGAACACAAGGCTGCACCGCCCACATGGCCTGCCCACCCGCTGGCCCCCACCCTTCGACCGAGTGCAAACCTTACCTTGAGTAGAGCCATGCGAGCTGGAACTGGAAGGTAAGACCAACAGCGGGGGAGGGAAATCCACCCCGGGAACAGCTTGCTGATGTTGGTGGGAAAGTCGGTCCCATATTCCAGAGCTGCAGTAGTCATAGGACCAGCCCTTTGGTCATCCCGGAGCAGCTCCCCCAGTCCATGGCAGGCCGGTGCACCCAGGTGGAGGAGTAGCTACTCCAGGATGACCAAAGGGCCAGTCCTGTGACTGCTGCAGCTCTGGAATATGGGACCGACTTTCCCATCAATGTCAGCATGCCACCGTCAGTCAAAATTCATACTAGTGGTCCGCAAGATTTAAAATTATGACTTTGGTTGTCCCCGAGGTCCAAAATGTTGGTAACCCCTGACTTGAACCCATGACTGTGAGGGTGCCATAAATCTGAGGATCAGTAAATAAAGTATGAGTTGGGGAGGATGGAAGAATTTCCAATACCATTTGAACACAAAGAACAGTGTTTTTCGAGAGTTCACTCCATCCCTGGTAGATTTTTGATCTTGTCCATTTTCCCTAATTCCCAAATGAACATGTAACAAATGGATGCAATTTGCACTTATTAAGAGTCAACTTATGGTGGGAAACTGGTATGACATGCTCTGCTAGAGAGAGGTTCCCTGAAGATGGGCTCCACAGAAGTCCGGAAGCTCGGAAGAGAAATCCTCTGGCCCCAGTGACCGACCCAGATTGGATACTATGACATTATCCTGGGACATGTACTTTAGTTCTAACTGAAGTCCAAACAAGTCCACCATCACAACTCTTAAGTAGAGCGTGGTGAGAAAAGAAAGGAGGCGGGAAAAGGAGGAGTGAAAGAACTAAGAAAGTAAAATGAGGTGAGCAGAGGAGGGGGTGGGTGGGAAAGACACCATAAACATTTCGGAGGACATTAAGTCATCCTCAGGGCTATTCTTCTGGCTGGTTCGGTGGGGTTGTGAAAGGAGAAATCTGATCAGCCTTTAACTGTGGAATGCATGAAAATGACAACTGCGCATAACTAGTAAAGCGTCTACAACCGGTGTTCAGCAATCAGCTAGAATTGCACGAATAATCGGCATGTTTCATGCGTGAGCTCATTCACAAGATAATACTCTTTTGTGATCCTTCCTAATAAGAATTTATTGCATGCTCAATCAATGCAAAAAGAAGAAGGGGAAAAAAAGCTTCTTCTTGCCTTAGCTTCTTTGCAGAACGGGCTCCCCTTAGCCTACAGGGAATGGCTCAGGACTGCAGTCAACTCAGACTAAAAATCAAAGAAAGCCAAGAGCATGACAGGAGATTAACCACCACAATTCCCACCCCACCCCCAAACGTTCACAGGGGTTTGGGGGTATAATATATCAAGAGCTCTGTGTTTCCTACACACAATAACACGATTCTTTATTCCCGATGCTCCTTTTATATAAATATAATTCTAACAATCACATTTCATCTCATCAAATTATTAAAGCAGATGGGGTTCACAACTTATAACTACTTATAACCATGTGCTTAGCAATACATGGAGGCTAACATATAGGAAGAACGGTTGCAGGAACTGGGCATGGCTAGTCTAGTGAAGAGAAGGACCCGGGGAGACAGGATAGCAGTCTTCCAATATTTAAGGGGCTGCCACAAAGAGGAGGAAGGGGGTCAAGCTGTTTTCTAAAGCCCCTGAAGGCCAGACAAGGAATAATGGATGGAAACTGAACAAGGAGAGACTCAACCTGGAAATAAGGAGAAACTTTCTGACAGTGAGAACAATCAACCCATGGAACAGAAGTTGCCCTCGGAAGTTGTGGGAGCGCCATCACTTGAGGCTTTCAAGAAGAGGTTGGACTGCCATCTGTCAGAAATGGTGTAGGGTCTCCCGCTTGGGCGGGGGGTTGGACTAGGTGACCTACAAGGTCCTTTCCAACTCTGATTACCTGTTAACAATCTGTTACCCATTGTTGGAAGTTACAACAGCACTGACAAAAAAATGCCATCCCCTGGTTCTGGCACTTATGGCCAGGCAGACTTATTTATTTTATTTATTTATTTGATTTGCCAATTGTTTACAAGATAATAAGTATAAGTGTATACACAGTTGTGAATACATGAAATGGGTACATATAAGAAAAATAAAAGAAGAATAAGAGAAACAATAGGACAGGGATGGTAGGCACGTTGGTGCGCTTATGCACGCCCCTACAGACCTCTTAGGAAAGGGGTGAGGTCAATAGTAGACCGTCTAAGGTTAAAGTTTTTGGGGTTTGGGGAAGAGACTACAGAGTCGGGTAGAGTATTCCAGACATTGACCACTCTATTGCTGAAGTCGTATTTCCTGCAATCAAGTTTGGTGCGGTTTACTTTGAGTTTGTATCTATTGTGTGCTCTTGTGTTGTTATGGTTGAAGCTGAAGTATTCATTGAAAGGTAGGACATTGCAATGTATGATTTTATATACCATGCTTAATGGTATGATGATGATGAGTATTATGATAATGATAATGATAATGATAATGATGGTATTATGATGATGAGGGGTGAGGAAGAAACTCAAGACGGCTCTGCCTTGACTCTCTTTGGTATCAGCGGAAAGCAAGAGGGAAATTTCATCAGGGCTTTCAAGATTCCGTTGCAGGGAGTCCTTTGACTCACGACCATGACTGAGTCCGACGTTTCTGTTGCTCAGCGAAGACAGCGGTGAAGTCAGTTTTGCCCCGCTTTTCTTGGCACGGTTGTTAAGCGAAGCACCGCAGTTGTTAAGTTCATCCGTGAATCTGGCTTCCCCACTGACTTGGCTTGTCAGAAATGGGATCACACGACTCCAGGGACACTGCAGTTGTCATAAATGCAAACGAGTCGCCAAGGGTATCAGTATTGGTCATGTGACTGTGGGAATGCCGCAAATGGTTGTAAGTGTGAAGAATGTCCCTTTTTTCAGTGCTATTTTAACTTTCAGCAGTCACTTATTATTATTTCTTTTTTTTTTTTCATGTTTAAAGCATTGACTTCTGACTCCCTCTGTGGCCATAAAATAAAACATTAACATCAAATCACAAGTTTTTACTCTTCCGTAAAAATGTAAACTAGCCATTTCTATTAAAACTCAAACTAATTGGTAAAGCCCAAAATCAAAGTTTCATTTTTGTCCACCTCAACACAAACTTTGAATGGTCGCTAAACGAATGGTCATAAGTCAAGGACTACCTGTATCACACCCTTTTGCAATAAAAATGGAGTTGCAATTTTTCTTTCGGTGTCTGTTTCTCCACCTGGTCTACCTGAAAAGTCTGGAAGGCTGAGACAACCTTGAGTCTGGTGTGGGGGAGGAGGAGGAGGGAGGAGGAGGAGGAGGAGGAGGACGAGGAGGAGGAGGAGGACGAGGACGAGGAGGAGGAGAAGGAGGGGAGGAGGGGGAGGAGGAGGAGAGGGAGGGAGGAGGAGGAGGAGGAGGAGGAGGAGGAGGAGGAGGAGGAGGAGGAGGAGGAGGGATCAACTTATTTTCCAAAGCACCAGAAGGCAAGACAAGAAGCAATGGATAGAAACCATTCAAGGAGAGAAGCAATCTAGAATTAAGGAGAAATTTGCTGACAGTGAGAACAATTAACCAGTGGAACTGCTTGCCTTCAGAAGTTGTGGATGCTCCATTGCTGGAGGCTTTTAAAAAGATGTTAGATAGCCATTTATCTGGAACAGTAGAGGGTCTCCTGCATGAATAGTGATTTGGACTAGAGGACCTTCAAAGTCCCTTCCAACTCTGTTATTCTATGTTCTATGTAAATAAATAAATGAATGAATGAATGGATGGATGAATGAATAAATCATGTTCCTGACATAACATGCAGATGGAAAGGAACAACCCCTCAGCTTCCCCCCTGACTCTTTGTCAGAATCTCAAAGCATATCTCTGACAGAATATATATTATTTTTAATCTAAAACCTATTTAGAAGTGCTGAATCTGGGAGAAGACTGTTCAACATTGCACTGCAATGCAGTTTTTTCCTCCTTTTTTTTTAAAAAAAGAAAGAAATGGAAGTGAATCGAGAAATGGAACGGCACTCAGGGGACATGAACGACTCTAGATATGAAAATGACAAGCTAAAAATACCTGACACCCCACCCCACCCCCGTTGCTATAAAAGGTGATTAAAAGTGGTGGTGGTTGCTTCTTCTTTTTTTTTTTTTTCAAAGCCCTCTTCAGGATCTGGCCACCCTCCCTCTTAGTCACCACCACTAACGAGATTAATGCCTGTCTTTCTTCTGAACACTCAGCATAATGGGTTGTCGAACAAGTTGCTGCAGAGAAATAGGGCAGAGCTGGAAGCATTGGCTGGAAGGGAAGTGAGGCCCAAGGAATGGGCCATCCTAGAGCCAGGAGCTGCTGCCAGCTCTCAATTTTCCAGCAGGTTTGACCCTGGAACGTTGGGAAGCACTCAGGCAAAATCCCGGTTCAATGGGGACTCTTTGAACTGTTGAGCAGGATGACCCAATGAGTACGTAAAATAGATGGGGATCAGTTGGAGGAGGGTGCTTTTCATGGAACAGGTGGTCCTTGACTTACAACCACAGCTGGCCTCCCCCCAAAATCTCTGTTGTTAAGCAGGACCCATCGTCAAGTGAGTTTTCCTCCCCATTTTAAAGATCTTGCCTGCCGCTGTTGTTAAGTGTATCATTGCCGTGGTTAAGTGAGTCACATAGCTGTTAAATGAATCCGGGTGACCGTTGGCTTTGCTTGCCAGGTCGCAAAAATGGATCACGTGACCCCAGGACATTGCAACCATCATAAATACGAGTCAATTGCCGAGCATCTACATTTTGATCCCATGGCCATGGGGATGCTGCGCCGGTCACAAGTGTGAAAAAAAGTCCTTTTCAGTATCATTGTAACTTCACACAGCCCTCAAATGACATATTGTAATTCGAAGACTACCTGTATATACAAATTCCTGTTTAATGGACCATGCCCTCTTCTAATACAGGGGACAGTTACTATTCTTCACTAGCTGTTCACTCCATACTGAAAATTGTATGGAGGGTTATTTTTGTTGTTGTTGTTGTTAAGAAAGAATGAGGCACTAAAAGGAAGTCCAGGCCAACCTGTCTTCTTTCTCTCATCGGAGCTTTATGGGTTTCTTAGCAGTCCTCCTTGACAAGGTGAAAATGATCTTGGACCAAAATAACCCAACAGATGTCATAACTCCAAGCACCTAATAGTAAGAAGCTTTCCTGAAGGTCCATACCTTGTTGACGTGTGGACTTCAGCTCCCAGAATTCTTCACGGTTGCTTTTTTGGCTAGGGGATTCTGGGAGCTGAAATCTACTTCTCTGAGCCAGCCCTTTAGGACGAGCGCTGATTATTCTGTTGAGAGAGTCCTTTTTTTAAATGTTGATGTTAAACTTCAGGATGAACAGGCATGAGATACAAGGAGAATCTTCCTTCCTCCCTTTTCTTTTTTCTTCCTGCTTCCAGAATTCTTCACGATTGCTTTTTTGGCTAGGGGATTCTGGGAGCTGAAATCTACTTCCCAAAAAGTGGTCATAAGTCACTTTCTTCAGTGCCATTGTAACTTTGAATGGTCACTACCTGTATCCATGCATTGGTAGGACAGGAAGATGTCTCCTGTGGCAAGCTAAAAACAGAAGAAGTGAAACTTCCAAGAGAATGAGAGATGATGGATAAAAAGGATCTTTAAAAAAAAAAGATTGGCTGTACTAAGAATTAGAATAGATTAAGAAATTAGAAATAGGGGGAATATTGTTACACATATTTTTGCCTAATGAAGCCTCGGTGGTGCAGTGGTTAGAGTGCAGTACTGCAAGCTACTCCCACTGCAATTTGGCAATCGAATCCCACCAGGCTCAAGGTTGACTCCGCCTTCCATCCTTCCAAGTTAGGTAAAATGAGGACCCAGATTGTTGGGGGCAAAAGGCTGACTCTGTAAACTGCTTAGAGAGGGCTGGAAAGCACTATAAAGCAGTATATAAATCTAAGTGCTATTGCTATTGCTATAACACATTTAAAGTGAATGTTAGAGGTTAAGATCAGATTTTGAAAGATTGTTATCAGGTAAGCACAAGGATAATGTTATTACTATTAGAAGGATGTAGCAAATATTGAATAATTGAAAAATGAAGCACTATGTGCTGACACAAATATGTATAATAACATTAGAACTACATAAATTGAATTAATGCAGTAATTTTCATTTGTATCAATGTTATTTTTGTATCAAAATGAATGACACCCAGACACCACACTGTCCATGCAATGATATTGATGTATATTTAAAAATAAAAAAAACTTTTTTTAAAAAAAGGAAGATGTTTCCTATCTGGAGTTCTGCCATGTCAGCCTAATCTGAATTATGACTGATAATACAGCTGCTGATTCAGTTCTATAGAGGAATGATTGTGTCTGTCATCTGCACTTTTATAACTGTCCGGTTTGGTTCTGCAACCCAACAAGACAGACACAGACTTTAGAGAGTAATTAGGACTGCAGAAAAAACGATTACTACCAACCTGCCTTCCATCGAGGACCTATACACTGCTTGAGTCAAAAAGAAGCTGTGAAAATATATATAGACCCCTCATATCCCGGACATAAACTGTTTCAGCTCCTTCCCTCAAAATGATGCTATAGAGCACTGCACACCAGAACAACTAGACACAAGGACAGTTTTTTCCCAAAAGCCATCACTCTGCTAAACAAATAATTCCCTCAACGCTGTTCAACTATTACAAAGACTGCACTACTATTAGTATTAATCTTCTCATCACTCTTTATCATCCATCCCCTCCCACTTGTGACTGTATGACTGTAACTTTGTCACTTGTATCCTTATGATTTATATTGACTATTTCCTAGTATGATTTGATGGCTTATTGTACCCTATGACTATCATTAAGTGTTGTACCTTATGATTCTTGACTCTTGATGAATGTATCTTTTCTTTTATGTATACTGAGAGCATTTGCACCAAAACCAATTCCTTGTGTGTCCAATCACACTTGGCCAATAAAGAATTCTATTCTATTCTATTCTATTCTGTTCTGTTCTGTTCTATTCTGTTTCTGTTCTGTTCTGTTCTGTTCTGTTCTGTTCTGTTCTGTTCTATTCTATTCTATTCTATGACAGGCGGAAGAAACAACTCTTAACTTCCTGCGGGGAGGGGAAAAAATACAAAACCAAACAACTTGTCAACCTTGAAAAGATCAATAGGCACCTCTGCAAATCCTGCACGCGGCTCCCAACTGAATACACTCTGAAGCCGAACTTGTGCTAGCTTTATCCTTAACATGCCATTGCTGGAATTCCAGCCACATTGCCAGAAGATGCTTCAGCCCCGGCTTTGCACGGCTCTCCCAAAGCCAGACAGGATGAGGCCAAGTTACCCAAGTCTCCAGAGGCCCAGACGGGCGGGGAGGAGAGAGGCCAGGGAACAAATGACACACGGTCAGCAATCTGCTTCTAGACTTTCCGTGACATTGTGACATCTAAAGGGCTCTGGACAAAAGTTGGCAACGATCCTGGGCAAGTCATGCCATCCCAACAAAATCTTCAGCCTTAATACTCTCCTTTTCTCTTTAGGCTAAAGGGCCCACGGTTTGATGGACCAGGGCAGGAGATCATGTCTGGATAGGCCTCCCTTTGTTAGCAGTGGAAAATGTGCCAAGCAGAAGAAAGGACAGTGGTAATTCATATCTCATGGTGCACATGAAGCTATGTACCTCCTTAATACGTGTAGTTATTTACTCTGCGGGGATGAACCAATTGCTGTTTGTTTTCTCTCAGGGTTAGGTACTGCATGCACCGCTCAACAGGCTCAAGGACATTCTCTCGTAAACAAAATATAGACCATGAGGAAGACAACGCAACATGCAACTCAACCGACTGCACATTTCCTAGGATGAGACAAATTGATGCTCTGCAGGCAACAAGAGGATAATGTAAGAACTTTAAATGACTCTTGGCTGATGACTGCAAAACAGGGACTGACTGAGGTTGTAAGCTGGAACTAAACCCCTGATGTTCTCCTGTAGGAGAAGGAGTGGCAGAATCTGGGGGTGGAGTCAAAAGAAGGAATCAGCCTAGAATCTCTACATAGCCACAAGTCCAAACTCCCTTGAATTCCGTTGACTCCAAGCAGGCGCTGTTAGTTGAGAATATTCCTGTGCATAGACATGAGCAGAGATAAATCAGTTTAATTAATTGGACCTTCACCTGTGGACCTGATCTTTTGCACCTCACATTTCCTGACCTTCAAGGGTAACAAGAATCTAGTGAAGAAATGGGGGGAAATGGTTTTTTATAACACATCTAGAAACATATGCCCAGAAGATACTATTGTACTATCTCCTTCCAAGATCAACAATTCTAATTTCTGAGTTTTTAAAAGTAGCGAGCTCCTTGCGCAGAACGCATTTGCCCGAGTTTTTGCATCTATATTATAAATATTTATTTAGTAAATTTATTGCAAAATGATTAACAAATATTTAAGGAAGGAGCAGCAAACAATACTAAGTCTGCTTAGCGAAGAATGTGAAGAACATCTACTGATCATCCAAAACATGTTCACTCATTGTTATTATTGTTCTTGTTATTATTAAATTTATTTGCTGCTTATCTCGCCATAGGGCTACCTGGGGAGACTTACAACAATTTTTTAAAAAATGAAGAAATGAAAGGAAATTTAAACAAAATGAAAATAAAGCAATAGAATAATAAAATAAACAAAGAGAAAGAATACAAAGAAAATAATTCCATGTAGGTTTTAACATCTTTGTTATGCAATCAACTAAAAGGCTTTTGTTGCATAAGGGATCTCTGCAGACACAAAGTGCTTGGAAATAAATCACAGCAAAGACATGACATGGTTGTGGCTGTTCAGGATTACTTCAAACTACTGGGTGTAAAGGGAAGGTTTCAAATCTGTTTTATATGAGTTATAAATGCATTTGTGTTGTGTGTTTAATTGTGGCTCCTTTCTTTCCACATTCTACCCTTTTGAAACATCAAATCTATAAATCAAAAGATAATTTCCCCCCATTTTCAGTTAAAAGTCCATAGAAAGGTTTCCGGTCATTAGCAAATGGAATTAATGTCTTTTCCCTAACCAAATAAACTGATTTTGCCATCTCTACTGATTCTGTCATATTCACCTTCTTCCCAGTACCATATCTATCTATCTATCTATCTATCTATCTATCTATCTATCTATCTATCTATCTATCTATCTGTCCATCCATCCATCCATCCATCCATCCATCCATCCATCCATCCATCCATCCTTCCATCAACATGCTCCAAAATCTATTCTGCATTTGGAAAGGAAAATAAGGAGTGAGAAAAGCAAGTTATGGATGCTGAACATATTTCATATTTTGCACAGGAATGCAGAGATATTTTCATTACTTTCATTATTACCTTTATTGTCAGAGTACAACATGTGTACAATGAGATTGGCTGAGCCTCTCATCGTATTTTCCATTTTTGTTGCTGTGTCTAGTGAGAGACTAGAATTTCGCATCAGTCTTCAGGTGGACCTTTGTTTCATCAGGTCAAAAGGATTTGAAACATGCAATGAATCAAGTGCAGTGATTTACTTAACAACAGTGGCAAGAAGGGACATAGATTGGGGCGAAGACTCACTTCCCAACTGTCTCATTGGTGACAGGAATTTGGGGCTCAATTGTAGCCATAAGTTGAAGGCTACCTCAAATATTTTTCCAATATTTGAGCGGCTGCTACAGAGAGGAAGGGGTCAATTTATTTTCTAAGGCACCTGAAGGCCAGACAAGGAATAATGGATGGAAACTGAACAAGGAGAGATTCAACCTGGAAATAAGGAGGAATTTTCTGACAGGGAGAACAATCAACTCATGAAACCGAAGTTGCCTTTAGAAGTTGTGGGAGCTTCATCACTGGAGGCTTTCAAGAAGAGACTGGACTCACATCCATCAGAAATGGTGTAGGGTCTCCTGCTTGAGCAGGGGAATTGGACTAGATGACCTACAAGGGTCCCTTCCAACTCTGTTCATCTGTTCCCTGCAGAAAGGAACTGCTACGTAGAAACAAAACAAGACAACCCATGCACGTGTGGTCAACACAACCCATTCACTGCAACCCTCATCATACACTTGTGATTTGCAGAGCATCTGCCTGCTAATTTCAACAGGTTTCTTTCTTGCAGCTGTAAGGACCTCGGCCATCTCGACAAAATGGGCCTTGCTTCCCATCCCCGACATATTCCAGCTGGATTTCTGTAAATAGACTGGGACTGCATGATTATGTTTAAGCCTCGGAGCTTGGAAACGGGAGAGGAGGGAGAGGGGGGAAAAATTGCCGCAGGAGACAGAGGGAACCTTAGCTTGTCGGCTCCAGGACTCCCAACACCTCGCTTAAGGCCGCCGAGGTTGCATCAGCTCCCGTTGTGGTATTTATAACTGTTTTTAAAACCTGATATTCCATTTCCAGTTGCTCTGTGGGGATGAACTGAATCTGTGGGGCCTCCAGCCAAGCAGCTGCCGCCAGCTTGATCCCCCCTACATCCTGCTCGGAAAAAACTTCCTTACCGTCAACCTGGTGCCACTGCTTACTGGCAGGGTCTCTTTAATTAGATGAACCAGGGCACCGGGCAGGTCTTCCTTCAAGAGAGAGCGGATGGAAGCTGCAGAGGGGCAGGAGAATTCGATACCCTTCTTAGGCACCACGGAAGAAGCTACCTTGGAATGCTTTTGGTCACCATGATACAAAAAAAAATTAAAAATTAAAAAAAGAAAAGAAGTTGAGACTCTATACAGGGGTCTTCAAACTTGACAACTTTAAGACTTGTGGACTTCAACTCCCAGAATTCCTCCTCCAGTCATGCTAGCTCAGGAATTCTGGGAGTTGAAGTCCACAAGTCTTAAACTTGCCAAGTTTGAAGACCCTTGAATAGATAGATAGATAGATAGATAGATAGATAGATAGATAGATAGATAGATAGATAGATAGATAGATAGATAGATAGATAGATAGATAGATAGATAGATAGATAGATAGATCAGGGATCTTAAAACTTGACAGGTTTAAGACTTGTGGACTTCAACTCCCAGAATTCCTCCCCCAGTCATGTTAGCTCAGGAATTCTGGGAGTTGAAGTCCACAAGTCTTAAACCTGCCAAGTTTGAAGTCCCTTGCTCTAGAAAGAGGGCAGAGAAGAGCAACGAAGATGATAATGGATCTCTAGGCCAAACCATTATGATGAGGGAACTGGGGATGTCTAGTTCCCTCAACCAAGGGAATGAAGAGAAGGACTAGGGGTGACGTGATAGCAGTCTTCCAATAGTTGAGAGGCTGCCAAAGAGAAGAGGAGACCAATCTATTCTCCAAAGCTCCGGAAAGCAGAACAAGAAGCTAAAGTAAAAATAATTTGAATCCCACCACTGATCAGGAGATAACCACACGACCCCGGAACACTGCTACCGTCCTAAGTACATGCCAGTTGCCAAGCATCCAAATTTTGAACGTATAGCCCTGGGGTTGCTGCAGTGGTTCTTAAGTGTGAAAAACGATCATAAGTCACTTTGTTCAGAGCCATTGCAACTTTGAAGAGTCACTAAACGAATGGTTGTAAATTGAGGACTGTAAATTGAGGACCTGTAGCCTGGAGATGAAAACATATGAAGAACGGCTACAGGATTTGGATCTGGCTACCGTCCTAAGTACATGCCAGTCACTATGAAGAGTCACTAAACGAATGGTTGTAAATTGAGGACCTTGTAAATTGAGGACTACCTGTAGCCTGGAGATGAAAACATATGAAGAACGGCTACAGGATTTGGATCTGGCTAGTCTAAAGAAAAGAAGAATTAGGGGTGACATGATAGCAGTATTCCAGTAGTTGAGGGGCTGGCACAAAGAAGAGGGGGGTCAATCTATTCTCCAAAGCACCTGAGGGCAGGACAAGAAGCAACGGTTGGAAACGAATCAAGGAGAGAAGCAACTTAGAATTAAGGAGACAATTCCTGACTGTGAGAACAATTAATCCGCGGAACAACTTGCCACCAGAAGTTGTGGGTGCTCCATCACTGGAGGTTTTTGAGAAGAGATTGGATAGATATATCTGCCCAGAATGGTATAGGGTCTGCTGCTTGAGCAGAAGGCTTGGATTGGAAGACCTTCAAACTCTGTTATTGATGGCTCCGATCTCTTCTTAAAAGCTTCCATGTTGTGTTGGAGCAACGGGCAGAAGGATGCTGCAGGCATGACCTATTTGGTAGCCCTGTGTATCCCCACGGTCTGCCGGGGAGAGGGGGATGTATCAGTTTCTCCTGGGTTATAAATAATGAAATGACCTGGTTGAAAAGAGAGCGCCTTCCGGCGATAGCATCCATCATATACCTATTAAATCTACAAAGCAATCTATCAAAATAACAACAGATCATAAACCCTGACACCAGAGGCAGTTCAAAAAAGGGACACTGGATCCTTTCCTGGTTTAGACATCCGCTGAGCAAGAGCGGGGCTGGCTTTGGCTAATCCTATTCTCAGCCACCCCCACCCCACCCACCCCCCTTACTCCACGTCCTCTCCCCCCCTCACAAAATGCACAGCTAGGTTTCAAAGGCATTCATTTCCACTTAGACCATGTGCAGAAAGGAAACAGCCTAGCTTTTCTTTATAAATATTGCAATACGGGTAAAGGAAGCTTTTGCAATGTTCCTGGTACTTTCTCTTGCACTTGTACTTTCTTGTTGTTGTTGTTGTTTTTAAAGCCATCTCTTTCCAAAATGCAATGGGCATCACTAAAACTATTTACACTAAGACGTGGGAATCCACTGTTTGCTCCTCGTTATTCGTCTCATGTGGTAGGGATTTATTCTCCCATGGGAAAGCTGTCCATCCTTACAGTCTCAAACACACACACCCATGTAGCCTTGAGCATCCTTCAATGGGAAATATCTTCTTCGCTTTCCTTGAGTCTCAAAGGTCTTGAAAGCTCAGAAAGTGGGGAGGGAAAAAGAGAAGAGGATGACCACAGCAAGGTAGCTGGTCCAAATCACACGAGCGATGTGTGCCTGGGTTGGGAAAAGGGCTTCCTCTCCCGAGAATTCGCCGGCATTCCTTCTGATAACCTCGTGGAATATTTTAGGCAAAAAAAGGTGTGGGCTGAAGAGGCCTCTTCCAACTTTGTCCCGAGCACCTGCCTGACTTCTCAACCGAGACGATGACAGCAAAGGACTATCAGCAAGAAATGAGATGACAGGTCTTGAGTGTCGGTGGTAGGAAATCTGGACCGCCAACCCACCTCCACACAGGATGGGAATCTGCCCAAGCCAAGTTATAAATTGTCAGACATCTAACGGGGGAGAACGGAAGACTGGATGACTTAGTTGTGACGGTGCAACTTTTCTCTTAAATTACACACACACACACACATGCACACAGACACACACACACACCCCTCTGATACAGATAAATCCTCAGCTTGCAGCCACAACTGAGTCCAAAATTTATCTTGCTAAGTGGGAAATTCGTTAGGTGAGTTTTGTCTCATGTTATGACTTCTCTTGCCACATTTTGTTCAGCGAATCACTGCAATTGTTAAATTAGTAACATGGATGTTAAGTGAATCTGGCTCTCCCGTTGACTTTGTCTACAGAGATTCTCAGCTCTCCAGGTCCTGGTTGTCCCAAAGGTGCTTTTTTCCCAAGAGGCAACTGGACTTTCTGGTTTTTCTTTGAAGACGTTTCGCTTCTCATCTAAGAAGCTTCTTCAGCTCTGACAGGATGGCGTGAAATGGGAAGGATTGATACTCCTTGCAATACAGCTGGCCATTTGCATCCTTTTAGAGAGACATTGAGGCCACCTGGAGGTGTGTCATTGTCATCAGAGTCACCTGAGTGGTGCAAATGGGTGTGGAGCCTTCTGACTGGATGGTGGGGAAGGGAAGGATTGATACTCCTTGCAAGAGAGCTGGTCATTAGCATCCTTTTAGAGAGACATTGAGGCCACTTGGAGGTTTTCCTGTGTCCTCGGGGTCACCTGAGTGGTGCAAATGGTTGTGGAGCCTTCTTGGAACTGCTGAAAGGACTCTGAAGGTCCAAGAAGGCTCCACACTCACTTTCACTACTCAGGTGACCCTGAGGACACAGATAAAGCTCCAAGTGGCCTCAATGACTCTCCAAAAAGAATGCAAATGACCAGGTCTGTCTGTAAAGAGTATCAATCCTTCCATCCCCCACCATCCAGTCAGAGCTGAAGAAGCTTCTTGGAGGAGAAGTGAAACATCTTCAAAGAAAAACAAGGAAGTCCTTCTGCCTCTTGAAAGAGCCCATTGATTTTGCTTATCAGAAAGTGGCAAAAGAGAATCAGGTGGCCCTGGGAAACGGCAACCACCATAAATGTGAGTCAATTGCCAAGCATCCAAATGTAAATCACATGGGGATAAGCGCAATGATCAAAAGTGTGAAAAACGGTCATAAGTCACTTTTTCCAGTGCTTTTGTAACTTCGAACATTCACTGAGTGAAATTTTGTAAGTCGAGAGCGATCTGCATTAGGTTTATTCGGTTTAACCGCCACCCAAATTACGCAATGTGAAAATCAGAATTTTCAGACTTGTCAACGCCGTATCGGTTCATGTGCTGTTCCAATGGCAAACAGACCCTAAAGATACTTATTATCACAGAGATTTTGCCACACACAGGAGAGAAAGAAAACCTCACTGCATCTTAACTAGCTCTTCAAGCTATGGGGCTGTAATGCTACAATACACAGACATTTCTATTGGTCAATGCCTAAATCAAAAATACTCAGCATCACAATTTATGAGAAACAACACACAAACCACTGTTGCACAAAGCATCTCTACAGGATGTTAACATTTTGCAGGCAGCCCCCATAAATGCCTACCAGTGGCCAAACATCCGAATTTTGATCATGCGACCCGCGGGGGATGTTGCACGGGTCGTCAGGGTGAAAAATAAATCATTTTTTTCAGTGCCATTGCAACTTTGGACTGTCACTAAACCAACGGTTGTTAAAAAATGACTACCTGTAATTTCTTTTCGCACCTCCCCGCCCCATCCCCAAAAAACCCCAAAAGGTTGCAATGAAATCAGAGAAAGCAATCCAACTATTTGGGGGCGACATATTTTGGAGAAGACGGGGACACAATGACAAACTCTCCGTTCTTGGAAAAGCTCAGGGCAAGCTGCTGCATTTCTGTGGAGCCACGAAGCCGGTGATGACAGCTTAATGTCCATGTGATAAAGTCCCATAGAGATGTGGGACGAGGAGAAAGAGAGCTCTTCATAATCTCAGGGAATACACCAGCCCTGGAGAATTCATCCAGGCTTTCTTTCAACAGCTCCGTGCAGCTTACTGTCAAGCAAGAGGAGATAATCATGAGACACATAAATAGAAGGACTGGTTGGGAAGTCCATTTTCTTCAGTGCCGTCGTAATTTCAAACAGCTGCTAGAGGAATGGTTGTAAAAGGGGATGTTGAGACTCTAGAACAGTGGTGGGTAAACTTTTTGGGCTTGTGTGTCAAAAATTGTGCGTGCGCTCACGTGCCAGCACCCAGAAGGCAATGTGTGCCCCTTCACACCCCCTACGCATGTATGCGCAATCCCTACCAACCCCCTGCTGCCCCCTTACCTGCACTGAGCCTTACAGCTGATTTTCGGCCTCCCAAAGGCTTGAGGAAGACTTCTGCAGGCTTCTGCAAGCTTTGCAGGCTGAAAACTAGCCCCGTTTCATCACTTCCTGTTTTTTCCGAAAATACCGGAAGTGACAAAATGGGGCTAGATTTCAGCCTACAAAGCTTGTAGAAGCCTGCAGAAGCCTTCCTCAAGCCTTTGGGAGGCCAAAAAAGGTCTCAAACCGGCCGAAAATAAGCTGCGAGGCGCGCACATGCGCAGTGAGGTAAGTTTGCCTGCAGCTCGCATGCCTGCACAAACGACTCTGCGTGCTACCTGTGGCATGCATGCCATAGGTTTGCCATCACGGCTCTAGAAAGTGTGCAGAAAAGAGACCCAAAAGTGATTCGGGGCCGGAGGCTAGAACATATGAAGAACAATTGCAGAAATTAGGTATGTCTCATTTAAGGAAAAGAAGGACTAGGGAGTGACAAGATAGCAGTCTTCCAATATTTGACAAATAGGTTGACTCCCTCGCCACAAAGACGAAGGAGTCAACCTATTTTCCAAAGCACCAGAAGGCAGGACAAGAAACAATGGATGGAAACTAACTAACCAAAGAGAGAAGCAACCTGGAATTAAGGAGAAACTTCTTAACAGTGAGGACAATTAACCAGTGGAACGGCTTGCCACCAGAAGTTGTGGGTGCTTCATCACTGGAGGTTTTTAAGAAGAGTCTGGACAGGTCACTTGTCTGGAATGGTATAGGGCCTCCTGCTTGAGCAAGGGGCTGGACTAGAAGACCTCCAAGGTCCCTTCCAGCTCTATTCTGATTGATTTTATCTACCCTTCTCAAGGAAGGCACCAATCCTTGATGATTTGCGATGCCCCCATTGCATCGTTTCCCACCCCATGCTCAACTCCCTACTCATTCTTCAGACTTGGCAAAGACACCATTGTTATCCTTATTCACAGCATCACAATTCCCCTCCCTCAAACATCTTCATCTCGAACACCATTATTCCCTGTTTTATTTCCAGCTTCTTTATGTGCTGCCTTTACATTCTTTCCATGTGTTACATCCTAAATTTGGGTTCTCCCACTAAGAGCTTTGGAGGTGTTCTCCTAAGCTAAGCATGTTATGAAACGGTGAGACAGTCATTGTTCGGCTGATTTTCTTCTTCTTTTTTTTACAGTCTGTTTGTTTCCCTCCCCAGCTTCTCCCATTGACGTAAAGAGAGAACTAAGCCACGGTTTTCTCCTAAATGGGGATGCTGGTTTGTTTGCCTTGCGCAAGCTGGGGGTCATAAGGTGCTCGGTCGGTTTACAAACCCTGCCTGGCAAATTACACACGCAGCCGTGATCTCCATTTCAGCTCAAGCTTTCTTTAATCAATTTCTGGTATGTGAATTGTCTCACGCTAGTCTGAAGTCCCTGGATGAAAGCTGTGTGCAGACAGTGCCACGCTGTGGTTAAGGCCATAACTCGGCCTTCGCTCCAGTGAGTCCCATCACTCTTTTTTTTTTAACTATCCGTTCACGCAACGCTTTGGGAGAAAATCCCATCTGCCTGATCTTTTCATCGTGTGGAATAATCGGCTGTCATTCAGCTGGATATCTTCTAATTCGGCGCTGAACCTCACTATCTTCTTCCACCTACGCAGACCAGTAAAAACTTTGAATGAAGGAGAATGTACGTATCCCAGGAGAATAAAATGGAATAGGAATAGAATAGAAATAGAAATAGGATAACAGTAGAATGGAATGGAATGGAATGGAATGGAATGGAATGGAATAGAATAGAATAGAATAGAATAGAATAGAATAGAATAGAATAGAATAGAATAGAATAGAATAGAATAGAATAGAATAGAATAGAAGAGGAAGAGGAATAGGAAGAGAATAGAATAGAATAGAATAGAATGAGAATAGAATAGAATAGAATAGAATAGAATAGAATAGAAATAGGAATAGGATAGGATAGGATAGGATAGGATGGGATAGGATAGGATAGGATTGGATAGAATAGAATAGAATAGAATAGAATAGAATAGAATAGAAAGAGGAAGAGAATAGAATGGATAGGATAGGATAGGATAGGATAGGATAGGATAGGATAGGATAGAATAGATAGGATAGGATTGGATAGAATAGAATAGAATAGAATAGAATAGAATAGAATAGAATAGAATAGAATAGAATAGAAGAGGAAGAGGAATAGAATGAATAGAATAGAATAGAATAGAATAGAATAGAATAGGAATAGAATAGGAATAGGAATAGGAATAGGAATAGGAATAGGAATGGAGGAATGGAATGGAATGGAATGGAATAGAATAGAATAGAATAGAATAGAATAGAATAGAATAGAATAGAATAGAACAGAACAAACCATACTAGGAAACTAAATAAAACAATATGTCATAAAGATACAAGCAGCAAGGTTATAGTCATAAGTGGGAGGAGAGAGGTAACAGGAAGGAAGAGAAGAAGAATAGTAATTCAAATAATGTTGCAGGATCTAATCTGGGTCGGTCATCATTCTAGACCAGAGTTTTTGTCTTCCAAGTGTTAGGACTCATGCTGGAGCCCATCCCTTCCAGCAAAAGCTTCATAATTTACAAATGGTCCTGGGTTTGCAACCGTTCATTTAGAGACTGTTCAACATTACAATCGCACTGAAAAAAAAGTGACTTATGGCCATTTTTCACACTTAAGACAGTTGCAGCAACCCCAATGTTTGGATACTTGATAAGGGGTACTTTTTATGATGATTGCAAAGTCCCAGGGGCAAGTTAACAACTGCAGTGATTCACTTAACTAACTCTCTCTCTCTCTCTCTCTCTCTCTCTCTCTCTCTCTCTCTCTCTCTCTCTCTCTCTCTCTCTCTCAACAAATGGGGCAAGGAAAGTCATAAAACGGAGCAAAACCCACTTAACAATACCAATTTTGGCCTCAATTGTGTTTGTAAGTAGAGGACTACCTGTATTAGCTTTTTCAAGTTCAGCAGCTTACTGGCACCTTCCCTAAGGAGGAAAGGGGGCAATTTGAAGAGTCTGATTTAATGCACCCATGTAGCTGGGAGTTCGTACATGCAGGCAACAGCTAAAGGATGGATGCGATTATTCCTTAATTTTCATGCAGGAAGGCACAGATATTGGAAAGTCCCAGATAGACAACTAAGCATCTTACTATGAAAAAGTGAAATACTAGCAAAATAAACTATCTGCTGAACTTTAGCCAATCGTTTTGCCCCAGTTTCAATTCCTGCTATTAAATACGACTGACAGCCTGGCGATATAGGAAAACTGGGGAGAGACTGGAATAAAATATGACCATGCTTGTTTATGCATGTCATGTTGGTTCAGAGTTTTAGCCTGTGGTCTTCTGGACAAAACCACAAACTTATTCCTATCCAAGGATCTCAATTTCTACCGCAACCACCCAAGTTTTATTATTATTATTATTATTTATTTTTTTAAAAACACTTCTTAAGCAATGAGACACGTCGCCGCAAAGGAAAACAATCCGCCCAGCTTTGCAAAACCGTGGGGAAGAAAAAACAACATTTTATACCGCAAGCAACACCTGCCCCTCCCTGTCTCCATCTGTATATGCTATGGAAGAGCTTACTTAGCAAAGCTGACACCCAGCTGAATGTCTCCCCTTCCATCCAAAAATTCAGGCTTAAGAACATCCCAGGCTTTTCAAGAGCCTCATTGACTAGTTAGCAACTTAAAAAAAGATAAGATCATAAAGAATCTTTTTAAAAGCCAATGCAATCCTAAATTGAGGGATACAATCAAGATCAAGGGAGGTACTAAATACCACTCTATAAAGCCTTAGTAAGGCCACACTTAGAATACGGAATCCAGTTTTGGTCCTCACGATATAAGAAAAGATGTTGAGACTCTAGGAAGAGTGCAGAGAAGAGCAACCAGGATGATGAGGGGACTGGAGGCTAAAACATACAACGAACGGTTGCAGAAACTGGGTATGGCTATTCTAGGGAAGAGAAGGACCAGGGGAGACATGATAGCGGTCTTCCAATATTCGAGGGGCTGCCACAGAGAGGAGGAAGGAGTCAAGTTATTCTCCAAGGCACCTGAAGGCCAGACAAGGAATAATGGATGGAAACTGAACAAGGAGAGATTCAACCTGGAAATAAGGAGAAACTTTCTGGCAGGGAGAACAATCAACCAATGGAACAGAAGTTGCCTTCAGAAGTTGTGGAAGCTTCATCCCTGGAGGCTTTTAAGAAGAGACTGTCAGAAATGGTGTAGGGTCTCCTGCTTGGGGGTTGGACTAGATGACCTACAAGGTCCCTTTTAACTCTGTTAATGTGTATCTGGAATTGAAGCCCGTCAAAAGAATCGTTCTATTCCTCAGTACAGGGGAAATCCTCGACTTTATGACTTGTCATTGAGGCTGAAATTATGGCTGTGGAGATGTTCCAGTCTTTCAGTGGATGATCCCAGGACCCAACCTGGTTTGATGACATGTGTTTCCCAATGGTCCTTAAGTGAATGCCACGGACATTAAGCAAACATCGCTTTAGCCAATGCATTTTACCAATTTTACCAATTTTGCCGGAAACGAAGAGCAAACAAGGAAAATCAGCAAAAAAAAGTTTTTTAAAAAATCACACCCATAGGTTGCTGCAAATGGTTGTAAAAGTGAATTGGTTGCCAAGGCAACCAAATGCGATTGCATCACAGTGAGAAGGGGGGGCAGTTGTGATAACTTTAAAATCGGTTCGTAAGTCCAGGTGGTTCCTGACTTTCAACCACTCATTTACGGCAGGTATTCAGCAGATTCTGACCAGTTCTAGAGAACCGGTAGTGGACATTGTGAGGAGTTTGGAGAACCGGCAAATCCCACCTCTGACTGGCCCTGCCCCATCTATTCTCTGCCTCCCATTGAGTCCCAGCTGATCGGCTAGGTCTTCTTTTGTTGCCCTGCACAGGAGAATGGAGCTGGAAAGTAGGTTAGTAGGGTGGGATTTTGCAGTATCCTTCTCCTGCCACGCCCACCAAAGCCACGCCCACAGAACCAGCAGCAAAAAATGTTGAATCCCACCACTGAACAGCACTGAAAAAAAGTGACTTAGGACCGTTTTTCGCACTTATGACCATTGCAGCGTCCCTGCGGTCACATGATCAAAATTCAAACTCCTGGCACAACTGGCTCCTATTTATGACGGTCGCAGTGTCCCGGGATCACGTGATGTCCCCTTTTGCGACCTTCTGATCAGCAAATGGGGAAGCCAGATTCACTTAACAACTGTGTGACTGACTTAACAATTGCAGGGATTCACTTAACAACGGTGATGAGGAAGATCATGAAAATGGGGTGAGGTTCACCACAGAAATGTTGCGCTCAATGGTGGTCATAAATTGAAGACGACCTGTACCTTTTGGAGGTGTCGGGATTCTGGCATTGAAGTCATGAGTCTCGAGCCAACTTCCAACACTATAAGAATATTTATTGGGAGATAACATGCCGGCGCTGCCTGGGTGTAGCCGACTCTGAGACACATCATCCATTGTCACCCTTGACCCTGGTTTCCCCCCACCCACTGGGTGTATCGTAATTCATATTCTCCAATGGGACACATCCATAGCCCAGAGTCATCAATCCGGCTCTCCAGTTAGAATTTTGCACGGCAGAAACTTCAGTCACCTAGTTATTATCTTTGAAAAACTATTTATGGGATGCACTTTCGATTTCCAAGCTGCCGCACTGCTCTTTCAAACCCCTTTCCCCCCTCCCTTTCTGTTGGCAACTCTAAAAAAGACCATAGAAGTTTTATTTTATGAGTTGATATTAGGGGTCTATCCTCATTGTCAATGGTCAGTAAGTGAACCTGTCATAAGTCAAGGACTACCTGCGCAGGAGGTACCCCATTTGATGGCACAAACAGCCCAAGACCTTGGATTTTATACTCCGGTGCAGCAAGAGCTTCTATGCTCACAATTGCCAATTCCAAACAAAACAGTGCTTTTTGCTCAACTTTTCCACAGTGGGTTGTTAGTGATGAATCCACACATGCATCATTTTCCCACTAACTCCCACCAGGTTCCTAAACTAAGGACTTTCCTCCCAAGATGGGAAAAAATAACAAAGGGGGAAGAAAGAACACCCCAGAAGAACCTCTCCCTAATCTCTAAATAAATCATACGCATGAGCTGGCATTGTCATATGAGGCCATGGGGCTAGGTTTAGGCTGTGCCAACCATAACTGGCTGAGTCTACTCAACCCGCTAAGCCACAACTCAGCCAGAATGAAAAGAGACACAAGCCCACTTTAGGGTGATGGCTGAACCCAGCAAAAGAGGCTTAGAGGACTCCGTTATTGGGGTGGTCATTTTTATCCCCTGATCCCCTAGGTATATTTTATACTATTTCTTAATCTAGAATGTCTGTATTTTTTAATATCTTTTTCCCCCCCTATTTGTGGTTTTAATCCAATTGTTGTGTGCAACCCAAAGTCGCTTTCGAAGTCGATGAGATGAGCGGTTATTGTATACAGATTTGGTAGGCAGATAGGTAGGAGGGAGGGAAGGAGGGAGGGAGAGAGGGAGGGAGAGAGAGAGAGACGGATTCTAGGGAAGGAGGAGGCAAGCCTATCACCTCTGAAAACCTTGCCAAAAATGCAAAGAAAAATAAATGAATAAATGAATGAATGAGTGAATAAATAAATAAATAAATAAATAAGATAAATAAATAGCCAGATGGGATAGAGGTAAAGGCTGGCTGGCTGGTTGGCTGGATGATAGATAGCGATGGATGGATGGATGGATGGATGGATGGATGGATGGATGGATGGATGGATGATAGAAAAATAGATGATGATGGAGGGAGGGATAGAGATAGATAGATAGATAGATAGATAGATAGATAGATAGATAGATAGATAGATAGATAGATAGATTTGGGGAGGTTAATTCAGAGCATGATAATTTAAAACACCATATTCCTGGGGAAAGTTGACATGCCCACAGTCACATGATTAAAATTTGGATGCTTGGCAATTGGCTTGGATTTATGAAAGCTGCTGCATCCCCGAGTCACAGGTTCATCATTTACAATCTTCCCAGCTTCTGACAAGCAAAGTCAGTGGGGAAGGCTGGATTTGCTTAACGTACGCCTGATTCACTTAACAGCTGTCTTGCTTAGGAACAGAAATTCTGGTCCCAGCGATGGCGGTTAAATTGAGGGTTACCTGTACTAAACTTGGGAAAGCGAGCAAAATTGAAGAGCACCCACAAACAAAATGTAATCTATATGCCTACAAAATATCTTTCATTCTCTTTCTTTCTTTCTTTCTTTCTTTCTTTCTTTCTTTCTTTCTTTCTTTCTTTCTTTCTTTTTCTTTCTTTCTCTTTCTTTCTTTCTTTCTTTCTCTTTCTCTTTCTCTCTCTTTCTCAATTTCTCTCTCTGTTTCTCTTTCTTTCTTTCTTTCTTTCTCTTTCTCTCTCTCTCTCTCTCTCTTTTTCTCTCTTTCTCTCTTTTTTCTCTCTCTCTCTTTCTCTCTGCAAGTCTTCCCCTAGCACATCCTTTTCAGGAACGCTTCCTGCATGAAAGAGAGTGGTGTGCGTTGTTGCCTTTTAAGCCAATGACATGATATTGCAGCCGACTTGAAGGAAAAGTATGCGGCAAGCATCCCCTTGAAAGCAGCCCTGGAGGGGAGCGTGCTGGGGGAAGAGACCCTGTTAACTCACACGTTTTTATTTTCTCTGAAAACTCTGGAGTTGAAAGGCGACCTCCAAATTTGGCATGTTTTTTTTTTTTTTAAACAGCTTAGAAAGAGCTATGCAGCGGAGAGTCCCGGCCAGCTCCAAGGAGGTTGAGCTGACAGGCACAGAAACGGCCTGTGTTGCTCCTGGCCATGTGTGCAGCATGGGAGGGGTGGGGGGGAACCATACAGTGAGATGGGATGGGGAGGGGGAGGGCCTCGGTTGACGTCTATCCCTGTTTCTCTTGCGTCTCCCCTCGCCCTGCCCCACTTCTGGGTGGGCTGCCAGTTTAAACTGAGCCCCTGTTCCCAAGAACTACACTGCCCAACCTAGAACTACGCCGCCTGCGGCCTGACCTAAGCTCAGTACACAAAATTGTCTGCTACAACATCTTACCTGTCAATGGCTACTTCAGCTTCAACCGCAATAACACGCGGGCAAACAATAGATACAAACTCAAAGTAAACCGCTCCAAACTGCGATTGCAGGAAATACAACTTTAGCAACAGAGTGGTCAATGCCTGGAACTCACTCCCTGACTCTGTTGTTACATCCACAAACCTCCAAAACTTTTAACCTTAAACTGTCTACCATGGACCTCACTCCATTCATAAAAGGTCTGTAACGGGGCGTGCATAAACACACCAGTGTGCCTACCAGTGGTGGGATTCAAATTATTTACTACCGGTTCGGTGGGCGTGGCTTGGTGGGTGTAAAAGCTAGCCCTCAGAAGTGGGATACTTTCCAGGAAGCAAAGAAGTTCTTGAACTTCAAGTCTTGTGGAAATTCGGACTATCCTGGTTTGTGTTAGGGGACTTTGGGTTTTGAATATTTCCTTGCAATTTAATCTAGTGTTCTTGGCAGCCTTGCACAACCCTGGCAAGGCTCGTTCTTATCTGGGACAATTCGTTTTTAATAGAGTTTTACTGTGAATGAACGGAATTCACAGCGAAGCATTAAAAAGGTTTTGCTTTTATCTCTGTTTGCTTTGAAGGAGGCTTGGGTCAGAACAGCAGGTGGCTCTTTCATCCCTCTGCTGCGGCTCCCTGTTGCCGATCAGTACCACAATTTTGATAGGAGCTTCCGGTTAAAGGGGGAGGAAGCACAGTGCACCAGCAGGAGACTCTATGGTGGGGGAACCAGACTTCCGGTCAGCAGAGTAAAAAGGACACAGTGCTAGGAACAGACTCTATGGTGGGGGAACCGGACTTCCGGTCAGCAGAGTAAAAAGGACACAGTGCTAGGAACAGACTCTATGGTGAGGGAACCGGACTTCTGGGCAGCTCCAGAATTGAAGGGGGGGGGGCTTTCCACTTAGGACCTCGGTGGCTCTTTGAGTGTTTAAAGTTGCCGACCCCTAGATTAAAATAAAATTCAAAATGGAGAAAGGAAATCTGTGGCCAATGAGTTGGATCCCGTAAGATGTATGGGTGAGAGGCAGGCGGCAAATCTCATCGAACCGCTGTTTATTCAGCCGTGAGGAGGTGTTTTAACCTCTGACTAATGAAGGACTGCTCTAAACCGTGAAGGCCTACTCTGCCCAAGAATGAATTCTCGTTGCGGTAATGAATCAAAGGGGCTGGCAGATCTTTCAATTCTATGCTGTAAATCAGCACATTTTACAGCCCTGGAGTCTGTCGATAAGCGGCTTTTATGAACACTCCGTTTCCTGTTCGGATTATTGAAAAGAGAAGAAAGAGGAGGAAAAACAGGAAGCCCATATTTGCAAACTTCTTCCAAGGCCAGAGCCAACAGGGTTACCTCCCTGATCCAAATGACATCGGAGATGAGTCAGTTCCCCCAGATTTAATTAGGAAACTTTATGACCAGAACATGCAGGCTGGACACCATCAAAGCTGACACCAACCAGAGCGCAGAACAACTCAAAGAAGCAATGCCATCCCTAAGGTGCTTTTTCCCCCGGAGAGGCAACTGCACTTTCTTATTTTTTCTTTTGAAGACATTTCACTTCTTATCCAAAAGGTTTCTTCAGCTCTGATTGGATGGTGGAAAACGGAAGGATTTATATTCCTTGCAGACAGCTGGTCATTTGCATCCTTTTAGAGGGCCGTTGAGGCCATGTGGAGGTTTATCTCTGTGTTCAATGACCTAAAAGGATGCAGATGACCAGCTGTCTGTAAGGAATATAAATCCTTCCATTCCCCACCATCCAGTCAGAGCTGATGAGAAGTGAAACGTTTTCAAAGAAAAACCAGTTGCCTCTTGAAAAAGCACCTTTGGGACAATCCATGACCTGAAGGACTGAGAATCTCTACAGACTCAAAGAAGCAATGCAAGTTCAGGAGATGTGGAAAGACCTAGTCCACAGAATTGCCAAGAGTTGGACTTGATTGAACAGATAACATCATCATCATCATCATCATCATCACTAGGACCAGATAGCTGCGAGCTTCTCCATTATCTGTGAAGAGAGGGGCCTTCTTATTGGATCAGAGAAGAAAATCAGAAGACATCTAGCTGGGGGTATAGTGGTTCTAAACTGGAAACAGTCCAGTTGCTGGCGTTCTTATAACCCGATCCCATCCACCTCAATAAAACTTGTTAAAGAAAACTCAGCAAGAATGAAAATAAATCAGTTTCAATTCTAGGTCTCTGTCAAATGTTGATTTTTTTCCCCAATTTCATCGAATAAAACGCCGCCATATTTTCCACTAAGCATGACTGGATACACACACACACACAATATGCTAAGCCAACACCCACACACACCCACAAAACCACACATCATCTCTTTTAACGACCCCATAATCCCATGCAGGGTACACTCTGGGCAACTGAATGGAGCTAGCAGAAATATATCTTTTTACTGGCCGGATGCCCTTCCTGCTGCCAATGTGGAGTTTTGTTCAGCAGATATATTTCCATTGTGCCCAGAGAGAGAAATATGTGCCTCTACTTAGGATCGAACACACAGCCTCCTGATTGTGAGGTGAGAACTCCACCTCTAGGCCACCACCTCACTCCACACAAAACCACACGTGTCCTCATGTAACAGTGAAGGCCGTTTTTGTTTTCTGATCCTGAGCTTCCAGACTATCATCCTCAAGGCTTTCCACGTATAATCTCCCTTCCTTTTCAGGGACTATGCTAAATAATTGTTTCCATAAAGCAAGCTTTTCTCTCACGAAATGGACAAGAAATGTACATTTAAGGGTGGATCGACACCGGATAATTCCACTGAGCAGGCAACACTTGATGGAGAAATATATGGGAAAAGGAATCCACCTGTTGAGAACAAGTTGAGATCATTGTTAAATGTTTCCCAAAGCCACAGACCACAAGAAACTCCACTGTTAAAACACATTTTCTGTCTCTCTCAGTAACCCACAGGAAATATCAGACATCTTAATTCCATGCATGTTGTTAACGCTGGCCACATTCAATGCTAGAGTTATTATCCCTTCATGTTCCACAGTCCCAAATCATTCATTTCAAGAAATGAATGGCTGGTTTTGTGTTGTTTTTCATGAATGTAAGAATCAGAAATGATACGGCTTTATTCTACTCCCTTTATCGCAAGAAACAGCAGAATCTGAAAACTTAAAAAGAAAATAAGCACTAAATAAGAACAATACTAGCTTTGGACTTAACAAGGGATGCTAGAACTGAGCTCAAAGTTTTCATGATTCTTCTCAATCAAACATATTTGCGAACTAAAGGAAATCTAAAACAACCCACCTATAAAAAAAAAATCAGATGTCAATTACACACGGATATCTTTAAAAGCTGTGAGGATTTTTTTTTCCCCATGAAAAAAAGAAGGGGGTGAGGAAACAAAACTGCTCTTGATTGCTCCCAGATGAAAACTTTCCTTAGAAAACAAAACTCTCTAACAGTTTTCAAAGCCATGTCATGTAATTAATGTCACATTTATCTCTTTAGCAAGGGAGATAAAAAGAAGCCATTTATCCATGTTGTCATTATTTTTATTCTCCTTTTCAACCCAGAGTTTTCAAAAAGCAGAGGTGGGGATAGAAGAAGAAGAAGAAGAAGAAGAAGAAGAAGAAGAAGAAGAAGAAGAAGAAGAAGAAGAAGAAGAAGAAGAAGAAGAAGAAGAAGAAGAAGAAGAAGAAGAAGAAGAAGAAGAAGAAGAAGAAGAAGAAGAAGAAGAAGAAGAAGAAGAAGAAGAAGAAGAAGAAGAAGAAGAAGAAGAGGAGAGGAGGAGGAGGAGGAGGAGGAGGAGGAGGAGGAGGAGGAGGAGGAGGAGGAGGAGGAGGAGGAGGAGGAGGAGGAGGAGGAGGAGGAGGAAGGAAGAAGAAGAAGAAGAAGAAGAAGAAGAAGAAGAAGAAGAAGAAGAAGAAGAAGAAGAAGAAGAAGAAGAAGAAATAGGTTTGACTTTCTTTTAACCCTCTTCACCTTCCCCCTGTTCAATCCTATAGGTGGACAACAGGCAGTAACATCTCCTAGATACATCCCATAATAATAATAAAAAAAGAACCGTGTTACTAATTTAACAACTGGAGTGATTTACTTAACAAATGTAGAGTAGCAAGAAAAGTCATAAAACGGGGCAAAAGTCATTTAACAACATAAATTTTGGGCTCCATGGTGGTCGTAAATTGAGGACTACCTGTACTAGTTAAGGTAGCAGACTAGAAGCCAAAAGACTGTAAGCTCTAGTCCCATTTTAGGCATACAATTAACTGGTTGCCCTTGAGCCAGTCCATCTCTTTCAACCTAGGAAGAAGGTAGCAACAGTAAACCACTTCGGAAAATTTTATCAAGAAAACTGTAGGAATTTCGATTTTATGAATACAAGTCTCAGCAGCACTTGACTCTTGACTGACTGGAGGGCACCAAAAGAAAAATAAATAAATGTTTTTAAAAATCTGTTAAAGGTAATGATTCCTCTTGCACATCCGTGCTAGTCGTTTCCGGCTCTAGGGGGCGCCGGTGCTCATCTCCGTTACAAAGCCGAAGAAGAGCCAGCGCTGTCCGAAGACGTCTCCATGGTCATGTGGCCGGCAGGACTAAATGCCGAAGGCGCACGGAACGCTGTTACCTTCCCATCAAAGGGGTCCCTATTTTTCTACTTGCAATTTTTACATGCTTTCCAACTGCTAGGTTGGCAGAAGCTAGGACAAGTAATGGGAGCTCACTCCGTTATGCGGCACTAGGGATTCAAACAACCAAACTGCTGACCTTTCTGATCGACAAGCTCAGCGTCTTAGCCACTGAGCCATCACGTCTGTTAGTAGCTAATAAATTAACCCAAGTCTAAATACATTATTTTGCTATTTGCTAATCTGGATGGGTCCCTTCAAGAAAAATAAAATAGTATGATAAAGCAAGATCTATGGCTTTAATGCGAAAATTAACATAATTTGAAACCGGTTGCAGCAGAAAATTAGCGAGAGAAACATTGTTATGGAAGTATAATAAAAATAAAATAAAATGCAGCGATCATGAAAACATCCATGAAACAAACACACACACACACGATCAGATTATGAGTATTGAAGGTGTGTGTAATAAATCGTATATTCATAATACCTTTGCTTTGTAAGACCTTCAAACTGATTTCATCTCAATTTGGGAAACTTGGTTGGGGCGACTGTGAAATACTACCCGTAGTATTTGCTTCGAGAAACATTGGCCTGCATGTAAAGAACTTGTTCTGTTTATCGCACATACACAGAACAGAGATTTGGCGTTGCTGATCGGGAATGAAAAGAACGGCGTTCACCGGCTTCGAGTAGATCTTCCTATTTATTTATTTATTTTTTAAAAAAGGCAAGCGTTCTGCAGCTTTATCTGGCCAACTCATTAGAATTCAAAAGCGGAGCGCCGCTTTGAAATATGAGTTACACGCTTATTCAACAGTTCCACTTTCCCTGCATACATCTGCCTCTCGCCAGCCAGCGCATTTCTATACATTGGTGCAGCTGCAGCTTTCGAGAACTGGCGCGACATTATATACAGATAAGAGAAGCCAAGTTCATGGGCAGATTGAACCAATTCTCATGAGCTGCTGCTAAATCGGGTAGACACACATGATACAAATTGAGCTGGTTTGATGAATTAAACGGTTGCACCTGTCCGTCTCTCTCTCTCTCTCTCTCTCTCTCTCTCTCTCTCTCTCTGTGTGTGTGTGTGTGTGTGTGTGTGTCTGTGTGTATGTCTGTGTGTGTGTCTGTGTCTGTGTCTCTCTGTGTTAATGTACACACATGCATGCATGTCTTGGGGTCCATCTAGACTCCTGCCAACAGCCTGAACTCATCCTTGAAGATTTCTTGATAACATTTTTGGAAGTGGCTTCCCCTGGCCTTTTTTTCCCAAGAAAGAGAGGGATTGGCAGAGTCATCCAGCTGGCTTTGTGCCTGAAGCACGGTCTCCTGGTTTCTAGCCTGGTGCCTTCACCACTGTCCTAACTGGTTGGTATATCCATCCATCCTGCCTGCCTTAGCCCCTATCCTATCTATCTATCTATCTATCTTTCTATCTATCTATCTATCTATCTATCTATCTATCTATCTATCTAATGATTGTAACTATGATTTATGATCTATGACCTGTACATACAATTGGGAGCTTACACACTGGAGACAAATTTCTTGTGTCCTATCACATTTGGCCAATAAAGAATTATATTCCATTCCATTCCATTCTGTGGTGGGGAAGAAAAACAGTGCCGCACTGCCACCTGCTGATAAAAAAAATTAGCAACCCACAACTTGGCATAAAGAGTGGACACAAGGACACAGAGGCACAAAAGACAGAAGCTCACAGAGACCAAAAAAAAAAAAACCTATTTAAAAATGTGCGGTGTCAATTTGCAACAGTGAAATGACTCCATAAGATTAGTCTTTGCAAACAGAGATCAGAGGCAAGGCTAAAAAGCAACGGATGGAAATGAAGCAAGGAGAGAACTAACCTTGAACTAAGGAGAAATTTTCGGACAAGTGAGCACAATTGAGCAGTGGAACAGACTCCATCACTAGACCTCCTGGTGAATGGCTACAAATCTAAATGTTTGGAACTGTCCAGCAAATAAAAAGGCAACTGCAATCTGGGAATGAATGAAGCATTTTGAAACATGGAAAGTATTAATTTGTGTGTGTGTGTGTGTGTGTCTTTTAATGACCCCGTAATCTCTTGCATCAGGGTGGAGCCTGGGCACCTGAATGGAGCTGAGTGTTTACTGGCCGGATGCCCTTCCTGTCGCCAATGCGGAGTTTGCAGCAGATATATTTCCATTGTGCTAAGAGAGAGAAATATCTGCCCCTACCTAGGATCAAACTCACAGCCTCCTGATTGTGAGGCGAGAGTTCCACCTCACCACTCATGGAAAGTATTAATATCTTCCTGATAAAAGGGCTCAGATACACCATGACTCCCATCTCATGAATTGGGAATCTCTCAAATGCTAGCCTTTTTGTCAGAGTGTCCACTGGATACTTGCAAAATTCCAAATATTGTTGCTGGTCACCCTTCCTTTTCTCTTGAACTCTGCTGAGCTACATCTGTTTTCATAGTATTAGCAGCTGTTTGGTCCTAGGTTACATTTTGGATGCAAACAGGTAGTTAAAATACCTTTTCCCAGGACATTTCAGGTGGAGATGGATTTATGGTTATATCCAACGGAGATAGGAGTCCCTCTTTTGCGTCTATCCAGATCCAGTTTAGATGCTCTGCTCCTACAAAATTTCACAATAGGCTGAATTCCAGCTTCAGTTAAAATCCAGCTAATTCTCAGCCTTGCCCAGTTATGAAGCTGGGGAAAGACAGGTAAGCGTGTGTACAAACACAAACAATTGTTTCTTTTGCAAGTAAGGACTTTTCAAAGCCGACCAAGAATGAGAGCATAATGTCTGGCTGTTTTTAAAAGGGCAATTTACATGAAGAGTTGAGTAAAATAGGTAAGGCAAGGAAGGCTCTGTACGGTCCAAATTTAGATAATTATGAAATATGCCTAATATTGTCAAAACAGACAGGATCTGGCTTTTTTTATTGATTCGCAGGCATCCTTAGGATGAAAACGTCCCCTCTACCAAAATAAATTATATCATTGTGGCTTCCAAGGACAAACCTATGTAGGTGAGCTGCTTCCAAAGACTTGCACAGACCACAGCAAATGCCATTTGTTACAGGTTTGCATTCTGCCACATTAGTACTGCTTTACAAAGCCTTAGTAAGACCAGACTTAGAATACAGCATCCAGTTTTGGTCACCATATTATAACAAAGATGTGCGACTCTGGAAAGAACGCAGATAAGAGGCAACAAAGATGATTAGAGGCAGGGGTGGGATTCAAATTTTTAACAACCGGTTCTGTGGGCGTGGCTTGGTTGGTGGGCATGGCTTGGTGGTCATGTGACTGGGTGGGCGTGGCTTGGTGGTCATGTTATTGGCTGGCCATGGCCAACTCAATATCACTCACATCGAGGCACACATCGCCTGGCCTCTCATGACTGTGGGGATGCTGCAACAGTCGTAAGTGTAAAAAATGGTCATAAGTCACCTTTTTCAGTGACATTGTAACTTTGAATGGTCCCTCCACACAAGCAAAGTACCAGCAAAGGAGGGGGAAAAACTCCAGAGAAGTTCCAGAGACAGTAAGTCTAGTCCTGCCAAGAATGTAATAAGGGTTAATGGAGAGGCAGTTTCTGTAAGCAACACCAGAATGTTTCCTTCCTGCCTTCCTTACAGGATTAGGCCAGTAATTTCTTCTAACAACCAGTTCTCCAAACTGCTTAGAATGTGAACAACCGGTTCTAGCGAATAGGTGCCAACTGGTAGAATCCCACTCCTGATTAGAGGACTAGAGACTAAAACTTATAAAGAAAGGTGGCTGGTATGTCTACTCTAACCAAGAGAAGGACTGGGGTAACGTGGTACCAGCGTTCCCATTTTGGAAGGGTCGCCACAAAGAAGGTGGGGTCATCCTATTTACCAAAGCACCAGAAGTAAAGACACGAAACAATGGATGGGAACTTGAAACTAAGCAAGGAGAGAAGCAACTTAGAACTAAGGAGAAATTTCCTGACAGTTCGGACAATTAACCCGTGGAACGACTTGCCTGTAGAAGCTGTGAATGCTCCAACATTGGAAGCTTTTAAGAAGAAATTGGAGAACCATTTGTCTGAAGTGGTGTAGGGTTTCCTGCCTAAGCAGCGGTTGGACTAGAAGACCTCCAAGGTCCCTTCCAACTCTGTTATTCTAAATAATCAAGGAGAGAAGCAACCTAGAACTAAAGAAAAATTTCTTGACTGTGAGAAAATTTAACCAGGGGAACTGCTTGCCTTCAGAAGTTATGGTGGTGCTCCACCACTGGAGATTTTTAAGATGAAACTGGACCTTCCGTTTGCTTGAGCAGGGGTTGGGCTAGAAGACCTCCAAGATCCCTTCTGTCACTCTGTTACATTTATTCCCAACAAATCACAGCCTTGTTCTAGCATCTGGAAGCAAAAGATCCTTTCGAAAGGAGGGGCAAAAGACTTTGGCCAAACGATGGCTTTTTTTTTCCAAACAGACGGGAAGGAAGAGGGAGACCATAGGGACTGACTTTAAATGTGCCTTTTCACTGATACGGCAGGCAAATAGAATGCGCCATTTGCACTCAGATGCACATGGGTGTGGGCTGTAAAGGAATTAATTAATTTTTTAAAAAAAAGCAGTTGCACAGAAGGAAATGGGAGCAGAGTCACCACATTTTCTTCTGTCAAGAATGGGTGTTTTGCCATTCTTGGGTGCTAGAGACCGTGCGGCCTTCTGGGACCTTCTCTGTCTAAGACCAGGGGAAGATGCTGAATGAACAGTTATATTATTCGCCCCATAGAGCTGGGTGCCTGCCAGTCGCTCAGACCTCTATCTATTTTTTCCCCCTTCCTTTCTAAAAGAAAGACAAAAAAAAAAAAAAAAGCAGTGAATGAATGTGAGTGATGGAGCAGGAGAGAGGGAGGGATATTTTTTAGGGATTGAAAAGAATCCCTCTTCTTTAGGGGGGGGGAATAAAGGAGGGGAAAATACCCTATTAACCGTTTGGAAACTAACACGATCAGAAGGATGGCTTGCAATTAAATATACTTGCAATTAAAGGGAGCCTTGCCTCCTCCTTTCAGACTTGCCAGATTCTTTAGTGTAGGTTTACAACTAATAATCTCCTTTAGTCCCAACAGCCTCACATGGATATTGAGCAAAAATAAAAGAAGAGAACATAATATATTGGGGAAGGAGGGGGGGAGATATAAAGTTAATCATGCAATAACTTTTAAAAAAATAACCTGGCCAGACCAAACCTCTGGAGGAGAAAAAAACAAAAACCGAGGAATACTGCAGCGTGGAAATTAGTGACAGTTATTAAGCTGTCTCCTATCCTATTTTACTTTTTCATTCTCAGTTCCCCCCATGATTTCAGCTGACTGGTACTTACTTTTTTAGAATTATTTTTTTAAAAAATATAATAATCCTTAGGCAGCAGCACCTTCTAATGCAGGTTATTCTGACTGTTGGCTATTGTCCCTTGTGGAAAGGCAGGGGAGAGGGGAGAGATAAATAATTCACTGGCGAAATTAAATTTATTTCCAAAGGGGTGGACGAAGGCTAGATGAGGGGGCGGGGGGGGGGGCTTTTGTTATTTGCTTCTCTCTAATTAACATTCCGCTGGAACCACTCTATTCTGTTGGAGCAAACTTGTGCGAGGAATTGTACACAAAAGGAAATTAGAAAGTGAGAAGGGCCATCAGAGAGAGTGACATGCCAGACACAGAGACTGTGTCCTATGGAAACTTCTAAAATAAAACCGAGAGATCTTTGCAGCAGCCTCATTTTCACCTAAATATAAATATTTTCCTCCCAATTGTTAAGCAAAGTCAGATTCGAGCTTGAAGACTTTACAAAATGCAGAGTTTTGTGATCCCTCCCTCCCTGTTGCAGAGTTTTGTGCTTTTCTCTTTACAATTTATATTGCTGCATTTGTTTCCTAGTATCTTTTGATTGCGTATTAGTAACCTATGTGTGATTTGATTGCTTAGTAGTAACCTATGACTATCACTAAGTGTTGTATCTTAGGATTCTTGAGGAATGTATTTTATTTTTTCTTAGGTACGCTGAGAGCTTATGCACCAAAGACAAATTCCTTGTGTGTCCAATCACACATGGCCAATAAAGAATTCTATTCTATTCTATTCTATTCTATTCTATTCTGGATTTCATCCCGGCATAATTCAACATAGCCACAAACAGTAGGTGGGCTTAAAAGCACAATCCTTTGGGTGCTAAATTCAGTCTGCGAGAGGGAAAGAAAACGAGATTTCTGATTTTAGATTCTAGTCTTCAATGACTGGAATAAGCAAAAAAAAAGGTCAAATGATTTGCCTTTTTTTTTTTTTTTGAGTATTTGCTTTGTTAGAGTGGGGGACAGGAAATGTACAAACGCATAGATGGGATGTTCAAGAGACTTCACAGAAATTCCTAAATCCTTTGTGATGAAATTTCTGCCTCTCAAAGACAGAAGATCACTTATTAATTCGTTTTCCAGAAGGCATCCCTCTTGTTCTTGTCAATCACCCCGGACTTGTTGACCTAAATTGTAGCACATTTTTCAAACAATTTGATGTATGGCAGATTTTTTCTTTTCATAGAGTCCATTAGAGAACATTTTCTTGAACCAACCTGAAACCTTTGTTCCCAGTTCAAAACTTATCTGAAATTATTAAAAGCCACAAATAATTCATTCCAAAGGAGCCATCAAAAGGCCAACGCAAAACATTTCCAGCAGGTCTGGAAACGTGTTTAATCTAAGTTTCCTAATATATTATCTTTAAACAATCGTGCTCACGTTTCTTAAGAATGCAAAAAGACAGAACAAAAAAAAATTGCAACTATTACTTAGTGCTTAAATGTCATAGCACCAGAAACTGATGTTTAAAAACACGGTCCACCTTGTGGCATACAACAGATGCAAAACAGAGATAAACAACCATGTTATAAGATCAAAGCATAGCTTTCTTTGGTTCGTGCAAAATTAAACTCTCTTTCTGCAAGACATTAGATGAAACACCAGATTTTAGCTCATTACCCTTGCATTTCTTGTTATGTTAATAGTGTACAATGTTTAGGACAATGTAGCAACAATCTGCAGATGAATTTACCCAGAGATCATTTGGGTAACTATTTGTTTTCTTATTGCAAACTAAACCCAAAACATAGCTAGAAGAGTTCCCTGTTTAAAAAAACAAAACAAAAGGAAAGAAAGGTTTAAATTGAAAAAGAAATGCCCGGAGATAAATGGAATTCAAAAGAAGAAGAAAAATGCCAATTTATTTATATGCCTCAGTTAGATTAGAAAGTTAAACATGAAAGGGCCAGCTGACACGCACATTTCTCAAGAAGTAGAGTATGGTAAGAAATCTAAGATAGTTGTGGAGTCACAACTTGTAAGGTCCATGTGCCAAAATGGCTTAAACGTGACCCTGGAAAAAGGAAGTCATGTCCAATACAATGCAAGGATTTTCCCATTTTTTAATCCATTCTGAAATTGGGTAACGGGTAGTCCAATCACTCCAAAACTAACGTAATAACAGAGTTGGAAGGGACCTTGTAGGTCTTCTAGTCCAGTGGTCGCCAACTGATGGGCCGGGGACCACTGGTGGTCCATGAGAAAATTTTGGTGGTCCACAGAGAAATGTCACCCCCAAAGCACCTCCCAAAGCAATTAATCCAGGCTGCGCGGGAACACAAGGCTGTGCCGCCCACATGGCTCACAGGAACACAAGACTTGTGTCGCTTGCACTGAGAACAACACGAGGTAGTGAGGGGAGAGGGGAAAGGGCGGAGGGGGGGCAGCTTGCCCCACTCACCCCACGCTCCTCCCTTGGCCACCGGGCTGCTTCTTTCCGCTTCTTTTTCCTTCTGCTTTTGGCAGCACGCAAGGAAAGCAGCAAAAGTCTTTCTTTCTCTCCCCCAAACTCCGCCAGAAATGAGTCTTTGGGACCTTGCAAGGCATTCTGTTCCAAGGGGCTGTGCCAGCACGACAAGTCTCACAAAGACTCATTTCTGGCAGAGTTTGGGGAGAGAAAGAAAGACTTCTGCTGCTTCTGCTGCTTTCCTTGCATGAAGCCAAAAGTCTCTCTCTCTCTCTCTCTCTCTCTCCCCCGAGAATGGAGCTGGAGAAAGTATCCTGCGACCCCAAATAAAGAATGATTGACTGGTAGGAAAACAGGGTGGGGGATTTTCCTGCAGAATTTTTTTGGGGATTTTCCCAGGGTCTCTTCTTTCTGCAGAGACCCTGGGAAACATCAGCAAGCCACTGTCAGCCAAAATTCATATTAGTGGTCCGTGGGATTTAAAATTATGAGTTTGATGGTCCCTGAGGTCCAAAAGGTTGGCGACCCCTGCTCTAGTCCAACAGGAAACCCTACACCATTTTAGACAAATGGTTGTCCAATCTCTTCTTCAATACCTTCTCCAGGGATGGAGCACCCATAACTCCTGGAGGCAGTGATGTTCCAGTGATGACTTGTTCTAACTGTCAGGGAATTTTCTCTTTATTTCTAGATTGAATCTCTCCTTGATTCAATGTCTATGGAGTTTTTCAGTCATCTAGGTCAGAGTTAAATGTGCTTTTTCCAAAAGGCAACTGGACTTTCTTGCTTTTTTTTTTTTTTTTTAAGTTTCGCTTCTCATCCAAGAGCAACTCATGAAGCTTCTTGGATGAGAAGGGAAACATCTTCTTCTCCCTCTTCAAAAAACAGTCCAGTTGCCTTTGGAAAAAGCACCTTTGAGACTCTCCCTGATTAACATCTATCGATTGCTTCTTGTCCTGCCTTCAGGTGCTTTGGAAAATAGGTTGTCCCCCTCTCCTTTATGAAAGCTCCTTAGTTATTGGAACACCTCATATACAGGTAGTCCTCAACTTATGGCCATAATGGAGCCCGGAATTTCTGCCATATCTCATGAGGATCATAAATCAAGGGTTATCACATGCCCAAGTCCTCAGATGCTTCGACCCGCCATCAAAATTTTTGCAGGAATAAGACAATAAATGTAGAAGAGAAAGCTGAAATGGAAGGTGGAGTTAAACGTATCATCAGTTTGGAATCCTTGCATTGTCACAAGAGACCCAAGTCCATCCTGGGAATTCCATTGACCTTTATCTAGTGCCAATTTAGCTTTGACCATTAGTTGACCAGATTCCTGTGCACAGGTAGCAAGAGTAAAGTGTGGTGTTTTGAACTCAACAAATGCTCCTTGTTATTTCCGTCTGACATGAAATGAGTGAACCATTAGCATTACCCGGCACTATAGGCAAGGCAAGAACCGTTACCATGGTAATAATAATCAGACACGTCCAATCGATAAGTCAGATGTGCCTTTCGGAGGTTCTCTGCTCAGCCTTCGGTTGTGACTTTTCCAGTTGGTCGCAGTCACCGCTCTGGGGAAACCAGAAAGCCGCAGCTTCCCAAAAGAGCAGTTATGGATGTAGGAAGCATTCTGGTGGTTTAACAAAAAGCATGAAAACAAGGTTTCGTTGAAGGGGGGGTTGGAGAAGGAGAGGCAGAATAAAGGCAGGTGAAAAAATCTTTTTTTTTTGTTCCCTGACTCTCGCAGAAGCGATGCATGGTGTTAGAAGGACTCTTGCAGGAATAGGTAGATATCGCAGCCGACAAAGAAGCTTTAAGGAACAAAAGAAACATTCTAAAAAGAGAACACGGTTTATCTTGGGCTCAGCATGCCTCACATCCCAGGGCTGGCCAAATGCCCAGCCTCGGAGAGAAGCAATTTTTCATTTTATGGAAGGGAAGGGCCAGGTAAAACCATCCCAGTGGTCTCACCGTCCTGAAGTCCCTACCAGCGTGAAATATGAGCCTGGCCCTTTCCAGATATAAGAAATTGAATACATCATAATACACATTCAAACAGCAGCAAGAATAACTTATGCCCAAAGTTGGAAATCAGATAGCACCCCTACGGACAATATGATCATAAAGAAAATTATGGATTGTGCAGAAAGGGTAAAACTCACGCTGGAATTACAAGAGAGGGAAGAGAAGGAATATTATACAGTCTGGAAAAAAATGGTATAATTGGTTGGATGATAGGACAGTAAGAATAAATATAATATAAACAAATAAATGTATACGTGTGTGTGTATGTGTGTGTGTGTGTGTGTATGTATGGTATTCAGCTTTATTCGGGTATTTTCCCACGTCAATGTAGTTGTGCTTTTAAAGTTGTAGCAACGTTTCGGCAGAATCTCATCTGCCATCATCAGGCTTCTGTATTGTATTCGTCTGTGAGTCAGACTTTTACAGTTTAGCAGACCCCGATCCCTGCTGGCAGCCAGGCTGCTCTGTCGACTATCCCTTTGGTTTCAGATGAAAAGCAACTCTTTTAGAAAAGCAGCACTTACAAAAAATAGTGCATTGTTCAAATTCGGTAACAAAATGCTAATGTTTTGACACCGTAACTTCCTCCACTCTTTTTAAAGAAATTAAGCCTTAAAGCAAGTTGACAATGCATTTCTTTGCCAGGGGAAGCTGGAGGGAAATAAATGGTGAAAAATCCTCTATCCATGTACATGGAACTCTTGACAGTGCTACCTTCCACCTGCTGAAGGATTGAAATCAAGCCCTTGAAGTGAGGATCCTATCTGTGTAATTGCTGTGAATAGACACTGACTTGAGAACAGGTGGCACGATGGCTCAGGGGTTAAATATAGCAATAGTACTTACACTTATATACCGCTTCACAGTGCTTTTACAGCCCTCTGTGAGCAGTTTAAAGAGTCACCCTCTGGCCCCCAACCATCTGGGTCTTCATTTTACCCACCTCGGAAGGATGGAAGGCTGAGTCAACCTGGTGAGAATCAAACTGCTGGCAGTGGGCAGAGTCAGCCCGCAATACTGCATTTTAAACACTGTGCCACCAGGAAGGAGAATGAGAAATGAAGGAAGGAAGGAAGGAAGGAAGGAAGGAAGGAAGGAAGGAAGGAAGGAAGGAAGGAAGGAAGGAAGGGCAATGGCAGTAGCATTTAGACTTCTATACCATTTCACAGTACTTTACAGCCCTCTCTAAGCAGTTTACAGAGTCAGCCTCTTGTCCCCAACAATTTGGGTCCTTATTTTACCCACCTCGAAAGGACAGAAGGCTGAGTCAACCTTGAGCTGATAAGAATCAAACTGCCAAACTGCTCGTAGCCGGCAGTCAGCAGAAGTACCCTGCAGTACTGCATTCTAACCACTACACCACCACAAGATTCTGAGCTTGTCAGGGTTCAAGACCCATGTGCCGCACGATGGGGTGAGCTCGTGTCACTATCCCAGCTCCTGCCCAGCTAGGAGTCCGAAAACGTGCAAATGCGAGTAGACGAATAGGTACCACTTTGGTGGGAAGGTAACAGTGTTCTGTATGCCTCGGCGTATAGTCATGGGGGGCCACATGACCACAGAAGCGTCTTCAGACAACTCTAGCTCCAGAAATGGAGATGAGCATCACCCCTCTAGAATCGGATACAACTGGACAGGGGGAATCTTTACCTTGCCTTACCTGAGGACACATCATTGCAAAGAAGAAGCTTATAACGTTGACAAAGGAACGAAAGAAAGAGAAGATAGGCTTGATGACAAGAACAATTAATGTCCTGCCGAGAGGCCAAGCTGAGGACATATTATTCAGGAGAAACTCAATCTATGCGCCTGTCAACATTGACTTGACAACACCAATTCAATCAATGTCACTGCGTCTAATCAAATTGCTAATGTTTTCCTAGAGCTGCATAAATTACTCCTAGACGTGGCCTTAAAGAAATGACTGGCATCTGAAAAAAAATGGATTATTACAGTGTCAGTAAGAAACTCTTCAAAATTAAAGTTCCTTGGGAGGAGGGTGAAATTTGGCTTCAAAATTCCAGCTCTGTTTCCCTTCACGGCAGCTGCCTTTGCAAGCCCAGAGGCATAATTTTTATTACTCCTGGAGAACAAATAAAAGTGCCGCTAAAAATAGCCCATTCTCTGTTAGATCGCCAGTGCCACACCATTTTGTTTAACCTGTAAGCGAGTGACAGCTGGCGACTTCAAAAGCCCTGAATTTTTTTTTATCAGACTAAAGGTATGCAATGCTAACATCACGAATGTGCACATGCTGAAAAAGAAATCTCCCCTTTGACAAAGAGATTGTTAGAAGCTTAGGACAATAATGCAAGATAACCCCAGGAAGGGAAAATTCAGAACCACTGGAATCTGTTGTCTACTTTACACATGGATAGAAGCCACAGCTGGGTTACTTATGTCGCTTTTTGGGGCTACCCTTGGCCAATATTGAGTGTTGCAATTATGATAGCTGCATTTCTAGGCAGAATGCAAGACATTTGTTTGCTTGTGAAGAATTGTGTTTACAGTGGCTTCACTGGGAACCAGTGGTGAAATGCTACCGGTTCGGCCTGGTTCTCCTGAACCAGTAGCAAAAAATGCTACCGAAATGATCCGACGATCAGCTGATAGGATAAAGAAGAGAAAAGTGCAGGAGCAGTCCTCCCACTTCAGCTGGTGTTTGGAAATCTGTGCACGCTTTGGAAAGCGAAGTGCGCAATCACCAAACCAGTAGGGAAACTGGTAAGAATCCCACCACTGCTGGGAACCCTTCACTTCTGTTTTGATTCATATGAGATTGAGCCAACATTGACCCTTCCTCACTTAGATTAGCATCTGGTTAAACCCTGAAACCTCCTTCGCAGTGAGACAAGTCCAAATTATGTAACAAATGGACATCAATTCCCATTCAGGATCATGAGAGCACCAGCATAAAGTGTTGGAGGTGGACTTGTCTCCATTAGGCTGGTCACCTTCTATTTTGAAATCAAGATTTAGAGAACCTCATAAGAAGACAATGGAGCAGCATGGTGGCCTAGAGGGGAAGATGCTCGCCTCCCACTCAGAAGGTTGACAGTTCAATCCCAGGCAGCAAGAGATGTTTCTCTATCAGGGCACAAAGAAAAGAAAAAATCTGCTGTGAACTCTACATAGGCGTCAGGGAGGGCATCCGGCCAATAAACGCTCAGCTCCATTCAGTCACCCCAACTCCACCCCAATTAATGGATTACAGGGTCATAAAAAGAAGAAGAAAATGCAACATAATGCAACAATAATGGGCGTGTGACAAACGTCAGCATAAGGATGAATCCCTCTTTCTGGAAAGGAAGCCCTGTTCTCCTTTCCGTGACTCAAACATGCTCAGAATTCAAAATTCACTCAAAACTGCTTCCAGCTTATTAATTCTTCCTCCCCTAGGAGCCCTCGCTATTTGTTGCATGTCAGGATGCTGGAGGCTCAAAGAAACAAATCAAAATTTGGCCAGGATCTCACTGATGAAACAAGTCTATGCAGCTTGCCATCTGTACATTTTGGCTGCCTTCCCTTGTTTGGGCCCGCAGCCGTGTCACAGAATCTTTGTTTCGGCAACTAATGTGCTTTTAGCTCATCTCTCTGGCACAGCATTGCAACCGCCAGGAAAATTATGACAACTTCAAGTCAGGCCTTTCTAAAGGAAGCTTTCTCTTCCCTAAGATGCTGACTGACCTGCGAACAACAGAGGTGGAGCTTCTGAGGAACACAGAGTCTAAAGGGAAAAAAATACTGTATTTGTCCAGATGTCTCAATATTTCCTGAGGTGGAGGAGGAGGAGGAGGAGGAGGAGGAGAGGAGGAGGAGGAGGAGGAGGAGGAGGAGAAGAGGAGGAGGAGGAGGAGAGGAGGAGGAGGAGGAGGAGGAGGAGGAGGAGGAGGAGGAGGAGGAGGAGGAGGAGGAGGAGGAGGAGGAGAAGGTAACATCATTGGTGCTGGAAGAGAGTGGGGTTTGCAGACTGGAGGAGAAAGGATGGAGGAGGAGGAGGAGGAGGAGGAGGAGGAGGAGGAGGAGGAGGAGGAGGAGGAGGAGGAGGAGGAGGAGGGAGGAGGAGGAGGAGGAGGAGGAGGAGGAGGAGTTCTCCTAGGGACCCACACAAAGAGATCAGGTCCTATACATTAGAAATGAAAGATGAAAAATGAAGAATGTCTAGCCAAAATGCAAACGTCTTTCTTTACCTTTCATTATATGGTAATTTAACTAACTAAGAATTGGTCCATAAAGTTGTTTCTTACCCCAAAGCAAAGATTATTCCTTCTAAACATTGGAAATCCCTTTGGATGCTTTCCGATTAGGAGTATAACTGCCTGTGGCTTTAATTCTCTTGCCGATTCTTATTTTCCATTCTCTTCTGACAGGTCCATCCAAAACCGGCCATTACTGTGCAGCTTCTCCCTATCTCATTTGTGGCATTTTATGGGATCAATCTGCCATTTGTAGCATTCCTCTGGTTTTGTTCCACTGTTTCTTCTGCCGCACACAGCATCTTCTGACTGGAAGTGCTATTGTCAGCCTTTCTGGAAGCACTTAAAATGTCCCCTCGACCTTCCATGGTTCCTCTCAGAAGAGGAAACCAAAGCAACTAAGAGCTCCTCTAAATTCCAGGAGAGACAGGTGGACATCAAGAAGTCATAAACTGAAGCAACAGAAGATTTATGTTCTGGAACCACACAAATTACATCCAGATAGGGTCCAAGGAAATCTACCACATGCTTTAAAAGAAGAGTTAGATGCATGTATCCCGGATGTTCTGATTATCTCCTAACCAAGCCAAGTTTCCTTGTTCCTCTTGTTCTCATATTCTTTCCATGCATTCATATGCCCAATGGCCACCCTCCCTAAGCAGGGCTGTTTTTCAGCAGAGGTCACTTGATCCCATCATTACAACCACAAGGCTGGTAATGAGATCAGGAACTCGGCACACGACTGTTGGGATCAAGTATCTTTCAGGTGGCAGAAAGTGAGCTTATTAAATTTTAAACTGAGCACAGCCTTCATCTGTTGTTTCGGCTCCCAAGCCATCATCCCAACCCCAACCTAGTTCCTAACCCACAAGAGTAAAGCCTAGAAAGTTTAAAATATTCTTCCACAGTACTCTAAATTCAGACTTCTCACTTTCCACATTAATTAGGAAGTCTGTTAGCATAAGCATAGGTGTAGATATAACCCAGCCTTAGGTAATCCTTGACTTACAACCACAGTTGGGACCAGGATTTCCATTGCTAACAAAGTTGTTAAGTGAGTTACACCTGAGTTTCTGACCTTGATGGCCGAAGTTATTAAACAAATCACTGCAGTTTTTAAATGAATCATACAATAAATAAATGAATCATTAAACAAATTTGTCTTTTCCCCAGCTTATTAGAAACCACCTGGGAGGGTCCCAAATTATTATCATCATCATCATCATCATCATCATTTGATCATTGCACAGTCAGCCAGATGTTCAGACTGGGTTTGGCATTTTTGTCTACCTATCAAGTCTTTACCAAGGACCTGGGATAGGCAGATCTGGATGTTTGACAGTGTTACAGATACCATCGCAGGATGGAAGCTGTTCCAAGTAAAGCTGCCTTCTGCAATTGACTGATGGCAAATCTTTTGATGTCAATGTTGTTCAGGTGGTGCTCCAGTTGTTTTGGGATTGCACCCAAGGTGCCTATTACTATTGGTACTACCCTTGCTTGCCTTTGCCACAGTCGTTCTATTTCTATTTGTTGGTCTTTTGTATCTTGTTATCTTTTCCCAGTTCTTTTCTCTTCTGCTGTCTCCAGGCATTGCCACATACACTATCCAGGGTTGTTTGTCTTTCTTATCAATTGCTAAATGAATGTTGTAAGCTGAGGACTACCTATATTAAGATAGTCTAATGTAATTCAGGATTTAGAATCATGGACTTCAAAGGACCCTGGAGGTTCAAACTTTCACAGCTGTAGATTACCACTATGTAGAATCACAGAGTTGGATGGAACCTTGGAGGTCTTCTACTCCAACCCCTGCCCAAGGCAAGAGAGCTTATACCATCCTGAACAAACACTCATCCAATCTTTTCTTGAAAACCTCCAGTGATCCACAACTCCAAAAGTCAATCTGTTCCACTGATTAATCATTCTCCCTATCAGGAAATGCCTCCTTATTTCCAGGTAGGATCTCCTTCTGACAAGCTTCCATCCACTGCTTCTTTGCCAACATTTACTAGAAGCACCAACTTTCTTCCTTCTTTGCTGTAACTTTGGGTTAGCACAATGTTTGCTAGCTTTAAGATGTGAAGTCTTCAACTCCCACAATTCCCCTCTTTTCTCACTGGATTCTCTCACACTCAAAGAACCACCCGGTACATTGTATTGTGGATTGGCAACAGACCTCAGTTACACAATAGTTTTGACAATCGATTCTAGCAGCCAGTCCTATTCCTGTTTTTTCCTTCCATATTCAGATTTTTGCAGATATTTACATCTCATATGAATATCGTATTTTGATGTTCCTTTAAGTTTTTGCATCCGAAAAAGCTGCCTGTAATTCTAATGCTGGATTGTTTGTAAATCAAGGGTTTTCAAGAACAGGGACAAACAAAAAAAGCTATTCTATTTTGGTTTTTGTATGCAAATGTACACACGTATGGGCACATAGATATAAATACATTTATTTCTGACAAATGCAGGGCTTCACCGATTACCTCAAAGATCAAAGATGGATTGGATAAGTGTGCAAAGTTGCAGTGAACATCCCTCTGGCCTATTCAAAGCTTTGGCCAACACAGAAGAACTACAGAACGATCTGACATATCAAAATAGCTAACTACTTTGCAGTTCAGGACTGTGCGGTCCGCCATTTTGTCAAACCAGCTCAAGCCATCATCATGTCCCACAGCTCCATAGGGGAAAGATGACAATTTTGCCAACCTGCCTCTTTTGAACCCTTCAAGAAAAATATTGGCTATGGAGTACTCACAAACTGCCTCCGAAGCTTCGTTTTGACCCGCTCCGTCTTTGTTTCAGTCGAGTGGAGAGAATAACTGAGGGAACTTAGGTGGTTGTCCACAGATAGACTTTTCCTCATGTAGAAGGACCGAGTTCGGATGGCCCTGAAAGGGGCCTCATCCATCACAGTGCAGAGCCGTGGTTGCATGGTGGAGTCTCTCCCGGGACTCATGCAGTCATCTTCTAGCTCCCAGGCCTCTCCTGGAGGAGGAGTACAAATCAGAGAAGATGGACTCCCAAGCAAGAAATGGAGGATTAACATTCACAGATCCACCACAATATCACCCAACATTCGGTCAACACTTTTACCAGGGACAAAGAAAAATATCCATGATATGCACCCAAGAGTAATGGTTTGCTGGCCAACAGTTGGGCGAAAGCTATCAAATGAGACCAGCAGGGTCTTCTCATCCAAATGCAGTTTCCATTAATTAATTAATTAATTAATTAATCTAACAGAAAATATTTTCAGTCCAGTATGACAGAAGATCTCCACCTTGGTAACTTGAAGATGGGCGGACTTCAACTCCCAGAAAATTGCAAGACGCAAGAAGCCAATTGTCCTAGGAAGGATCTAGCACCAACTCTAGCCCAGAGGATCTCAACCTTGGCAACTTGAAGGTGGATGGACTTCAATGGCTGACTGGGGAATTCTGGAAGTCCCACCCATCTTTAAGTCCCCAAGGTTGAGAAACACTATTTTAAGGATCTGTATCCAAACCATAACTTTATGCAAACTGCATACATATTTTTATGGATAATATGAAGGCAAACAGCATTGACCTATATTACAAGGGTAGTTTAAGGACTCCAGAAATAATAGAGCTGAAGGCTCAGATCATCCTGTACAGCAAAATTTATACAATAGTTTTTATTGAAAGCAAAATACGTGCCTTATCCAATGATTCTGACTTCTCACAGAAGGAAAAGATCCTTTGCCATTTTCATTTTGAGGAACACACAGTACTGAAAGGGACTGACATCAGAGTACAATTTCTGTCTGGTGCATATATATGTGGCCACTAAAATCAATTGTGAAGCATGCAATCATTTTTTATTTTTTATTTTTAGTTGAAATACACCAAGAACCCTCAAAATGTGGGGCTCTGTTAGACGCAGAATATTCTGCACATTCAGGCTATGGAAACAGAGAGCGGAAAAGACAAAAATCATGGTCAATGCTAGATTCACTTTTGTAAGCCTTTTAGGACTTCAGTTTGGCATGGAGATTTGCAGCATTAAAGGAGGAAGGCGAATCAGTTTGATAACATGACAGTTATCTTAATATTTTAACAATGATACAACAATGTGATGTTCTAAACACCAACGATCAGAAAAATACAAATTTAACTTGAAAAATCTTTCAGGTCTTCAGTACAACGTGCCTGGGAAAGATCCGTTTTACCCCAACAAGGAACACAATTTCCACATAAATTGATAGACTTATTTAAAGCAATCTATAAATACAGGATACAGAATAGATTACAGAATAACAGAATTAGAAGGGATCTTGGAGGTTTTCTAGCCCAGGCAGGAGAGTCTATGCCATAGTGGACAAATGGCAAAAAGAAGGAGAGGGGAAGGAGAAGGTGAAGGAGATGGAGAAGGAGAAGAAGAGGAGGAGAAGGGAAGGAGGGAGGGAGAAAGGAAGGAAGGAAAGAAGGAAGGAAGGAAGGAAGAAAGAAAAGAGGAAGGGAAGAAGAAAGGAGGGAAGAGGAAGGAAGAAGGAAGAAAGGAAGGGAATTCTTCACAGTGTCTCAAAATTATGAAGGAAATTCTTCACAGTGTCTCAAAATTATGAGATACTTTCCTCCTTCACAATGCTCCTGCTCTCCTGCCTGCCTTATTTATTTTTCCTTTGCTTGCTTAAATCTTTCCTGATCTGCAGAATATATGCCTTGTCGAGCAGAGGATTTTTAAATGGCAGACATTTATTCTATCTGCTCAGCTCCCTTCAGTGTTTACGCTGTTGTTTTATATGTCCTTTACAGGATTTGTGGCTTTCCAAGAACGTAAAACCACCATGATGCAAAAAACATCAGCAAGCAGGCTGGACGGTTTTAAAGCAAACAGAGCTGGGATCGTGTCTATGCCTGAGAAAAAGTCATCGTGGCAAAAGCTGTGGTCATCACTGTTTTAATTTCAGAAGCTATCAACATATTTCTGCACATGGAGTGGTGTGGGGGCCTAGAGGTGGAGCTCTCGCCTCACAATCAGGAGGCTAGGAGTTCGATCCTAGGTAGAGGCAGATATTTCTCTCTCTCTCTGCACAATGAAAATGTATCTGCTGAACAAAACTCCACACTGGTGACAGGAAGGGCATCTGACCAGTAAACACTCTGCTAGCTCCATTCAGTTGCCCAGACTCCGCCCCGCAAGGGATTATGGGGTCTTTAAAAGATGATGGTGATTGATGGTCAACATTTTTCTGCAAACCTACGTCCAAATCTCCTGCCAGGCTCGAAGCATCTGAACAAATGTTGAGCAACTACAGATATGTACAAATTTTTGAACCAAAGGCAGAACAAATTACAGGCGGACCTCCACTTCTCTCCACAATTGAGCCCAAAATTTCTGTTGCTAAGCGAGACCGTTGTTAAGTGACTTTTGCCACATTTTACAACCTTTCTTGCCCCAGGGGCTAAGTGAACGGCCGGCAGTTGTTGAATTTTTTTCAGTTGTCATTTTTTTTCAGTGCCCCAGTAACTTTGAACAGTCACTAAACGAACCATTGCAACTCGAGGACTATCTGTATTCATCAAGGGTTGTTTTTTTTTTTTTTCTGGAGCAACTTTTTCAGATGCCAGGGGTTTCAATAGGAATTTATTGTATATCAATAGAAGAGAAAAGATATGCAGAGGCGGTCTTGAATCCCAAAGCAATGGCTTGTGCGATGTGTTGTCGCCAGGTTGAGGGGTGGGGGGCTATTATATAAGAAGGACCAGGGGTGACATGATAGCAGTCTTCCAATATCTGAGGGGCTGCCCCAAAGAAGAGGGAGTCAAGCTATTCTCCAAAGCACCTGAAGCCAGGACAAGAAGCAACGGGTGGAAACTAACCAAGGAGAGAAGCAACCTAGAACTAAGGAGAAATTTCCTGACAGTGAGAACAATTAATCAGTGGAACAATTTGCCCCCAGAGGTTGTAAATGCTCCAACACTGGAAGTTTTTAAGAAGAGATTGGACAACAAATTGTCTGAAATGGTATAGGGTTTTCTGCCTAAGCAGGCGGTTGGACTAGAAGACCTCCAAGGTCCCTTCCAACTCTGTCTGTCCTGTTCTATTCTATTCTATTCTATTCTATTCTATTCTATTCCATTCCATTCCATTCCATTCCATTCCATTCATTCTAATATCTATTCTATTCTATTCTATTCTATTCTATTCTATTCTATTCATTCTAATATCTATTCTATTCTATTCCTCTTCCTATTCTATTGTACCCTATGACTATCATTAAGTGTTGTACCTTATGATTCTTGACTCTTGACGAATGTATCTTTTCTTTTTATGTACACTGAGAGCATTTGCACCAAGACAAATTCCTTGTGTGTCCAATCACACTTGGCCAATAAAGAATTCTATTCTATTCCTATTCCTATTCTATATTATATTATTATTATTTGATTAGTTTTATTTTTTACACATTATGTTTTTATATTCCCTGTAAGCCACCTTGTGTCACCATGTGCGAATAGGCGGCAATATAAATTTTCTAATGAATAAACAATAAAAAATAAATAAAATAAAGTACACATGCACTGAATTACAGGAATAAATGGCTCAGACTCACCAGTAGAGGGCACTGTGCATCCTTTCTGACAATCGGGGGCGGAGTGATTCCGAACGTGTTTCTGCTCCGGCATCTCGTTTCTGTACAGTTTGGAGTCCAAAAGTGGAACTCGACTGATGACCGGAGACTGGGGGATACTTGGAAGCGTCCGAGACTTTCCTAAAAGTGGCCTCTGAGACTTTCGGTCAAGCGACCTTGAAAAGAAAGGAATTTTTTTTTTTTTTAAAAAAAAATCACCATTACTTTCGATTCCAAAAGAGCCGTGGAGTTTCAGCTTTGAAGGGGCTTGGGGGGAAAAAACAGATTTTTTTTTTTCAACCTTTTGGAACTAGCAACATCACTGGAATTCCTTCCAAAAACACCCTTGGCATTTCTTATATATTTACGATGGTTGCCGTTATGCCGGGATCGTCTGATCACTTTCCCAAGCAACTTCTAACTAGCAAAGTCAATGAGAGAAGAAGACAGATTCACTTAATGACCTTGTACTTCACTTAACAACCACAGTGATTCATTTAGCAGCCACAAATACTTCTCCTTCTCCTTCTTCCTCTCCTCCTCCTTCTCCTTCTCCTCCCCTCCCCTCCCTTCTCCTCTTCCTCTTCCTCCTCCTCCTTCTCTTCCTTCTCCTTCTCCCCCTCCACCTTCTCCTCCTCTCCTTCTTCTCCTCCCCTCCTCCTCCTTCTCTTCCTTCTCTTCCTCTTCCTCCTTCTCCTTCTCCTTCTCCTCCTCTCCTCCCCTCCTCCTCTTCCTTCTCTTCCTCTTCCTCCTCCTCTTCCTTCTCCTTCTCCTTCTCCCCTCCTCCTTCTCCTCCTTCTTCTCCTTCTCTTCCTTCTCTTCCTCTTCCTCCTCCTCCTTCTCTTCCTTCTCCTTCTCCCCTCCTCCTTCTCTTCCTTCTCCTTCTCCTTCTCCCCTCCTCCTTCTCCTCCCTCTCGTCCTCCTTCTCCTCTTCCTCCTCCTCCTCCTTCTCCTTCTCCCCTCCTCCTCTTCCTCCTCCTCCTAGTTCTCTTCCTTCTCCTTCTCCCCTCCTCCTTCTCCTCCTTCTCCTTCTTCTCCTCCCCTCCTTCTCCTCCTTCTCTTCCTCCTCCTTCTCCTCCTTCTCCTCCTCTTCCTCCTCCTCCTAGTTCTCTTCCTTCTCCTTCTCCCTCCTCCTTCTCCTCCTTCTCCTTCTTCTCCTCCCCTCCTTCTCCTCCTTCTCTTCCTCCTCCTTCTCCTCCTTCTCCTCCTCCTCCTCCTAGTTCTCTTCCTTCTCCTTCTCCCCTCCTCCTTTTCCTCCTTCTCCTCCCCTCCTCCTCCTTCTCCTTCTCTTCCTTCTCTTCCTCCTCCTCCTCTTCCTTCTCCTTCTCCCCCTCCTCCTTCTCTTCCTTCTCCTTCTCCTCCTCCTCCTTCTCTTCCTTCTCCTTCTCTTCTTCCTCCTCCTCCTCCTCCTTCTCCTTCTCTTCCTTCTCTTCCTCCTCCTCCTCCTCCTTCTCTTCCTTCTCTTCCTTCTCTTCTCCTCCTCCTCCTTCTCTTCCTTCTCCTTCTCTTCTTCCTCCTCCCCTCCTCCTCCTTCTCCTCTTTCTTCTCTTCCTTCTCCTTCTCCTCCTCCTCCTCTTCCTTCTCCTTCTCTTCTTCCTCCTCCCCTCCTCCTCCTTCTCCTTCTCTTCCTTCTCTTCCTCCTCCCCCTCCTCCTCCTTCTCCTTCTCTTCTTCCTCCTCCCCTCCTCCTCCTTCTCTTCCTTCTCTTCCTTCTCCTTCTTCTCCTCCTCCTCTCTTCCTTCTCCTTCTCTTCTTCCTCCTCCTCCTCCCTCCTTCTCCTTCTTCTTCCTCCTCCTCCTCCTCCTTCTCTTCCTTCTCCTTCTCTTCCTCCTCCTCCTCCTCCTCCATCACAGTGTCCCTGACATCACGTGATCACGATCCAGCTGCTTGACAACTGATTCCCTCTGACAGCAACATCTGGCAATGTTTGTTTGCCAATGGACTTCTCCCCCCCAATTATTTTGCAAAGGGCTGTGCTGCTTTTCTAATAAGCTGCCTAGAGCCCTATAAATAACCACCGCTTTGCTTTGGGGATCTGGAAGAGTTCATCATCAAGATTTTGACAAAGATTAAAACATCTTTTTAGCTGAAGCAATCATCCAGTTCTCGTCCCATTACCTGCTGAGCAACCAAATGAGAGAGAGAGAGAGAGAAAGAAAGTTGCAGCGCCGTGTTTTGCTATCCAGATGCCACCAGATGTCTTTGGCATCTGAGATCGAAGCTACGACATGAGAATGACAAAAACAGCTTCACCAAATGCTGTTGGGTTGAATCTAATAATTTTACAGAAGCCTCACTCCATTTGCGACATTCCCGCATGAGCTTAAAACCAGGGTAGGAAATTAATGTTCTCAAGGTAAGGGAGGAAGGCCCATGAGCAACCGGGACTGTTGTGTAGGACTGAAGCAATAGGACCAACACATGTATGTTTGCGTAGGCAGGCACAGGCACACATACATAAATTGGGGTGGGTGGGGAAATAAAAGCAATCCACAGAGCTATAGAGCACTGCACACCAGAACAACACAAGGACAGTTTTTTCGCAAACGCCATCCCTCTGCTAAACAAATAATCCCCTCAACACTTTCCAACTATTTACAAAGTCTGCACTACTATTACTATTAATCTTATCATCACTCCTTATCACCCATCCACTCCCACTTGTGACGGTATGACTGTAACTTTGTCGCTTGTATCCTTATGATTTATATTGACTGTTTCCTAGTATGATTTCATTGCTTATTGTACCCTATGACTATTATTCAGTGTTGTACCTGATGGTCCTTGACTCTAGACGAATGTATCTTTCCTTTTTATGTACACTGAGAGCATTTGCACCAAGACAAATTCCTTGTGTGTTCAATCACACTTGGCCAATAAAGAATTCTATTCTATTCTATTCTATTCTATTCTATTCTATTCTATTCTATTCTATTCTATTCTATTCTATTCTTCCATTCTTCCATTCTTCCATTCCATTCATTCTATTCTATTCTATTCTATTCTATTCTATTCTATTCTATTCCATTCCATTCCATTCTATTCTCAGAGGCCACACAGGGACAGGTGAAGAACAGGATATGACTGTTCAGTGAATCATTGCCATTGTTAAGTTGACTTCGTGTCAGGATGCCAGCAATCGCCCTAATTAAATCATGATTCTAGAGCCAACTTTCAATAAACTTTAAAGGATTCATTAAGGCACTGCCCTGTATGAAGCCAACTCTGGCATACATAATTCACAGTCACCTGTGACCCTGTTTCCCCCCTCCCCCCGGGTGTGTCATAAATCAGATTCTCCAATTGAGCACATTCACAGGCTGGGTGTCATCATTCACATTCTCCAATTAAATATATTCCCGGGCAAAAGCTCTGGTAGTTTAGTTACAATCTTTTAAAGATAAGTGTTGTGGTTCGCTGGCAGCAGGTGTGGACGGCCGAGGTCTCGGAGAGTGAAGACTCAGATGAGGGGCCTGCGTGGGATGCAGGGATGCGGCCAGGACCATCAGGGAGTGGAATGCTGCCTTTGGAGATTGTGGAGGCTGGCAGCAGCGATGAAGAGGCCCCCGAGGAGCCTGTGCTAAGTGTGCGTGCGCTCAGGGCTGCTCATAGGAAAGAGCAGCTGCAGCAGCACAGGAGACTTGGGAGTAAGGCTGCAAGGTAATGGCCCCTCCCTTCAGAGATAAAAGCCAGCTGAGAAACCGGAGTTCTTTGCAGGAAGCAAAGAAGTTCTTGCACTTCAAGCCTTGTGGAAATTCGGACTATCTTGGTTTGTGTTTGAAGACTTTGTGTTTGGAATATTTCTCGGCACCTTTATCTAGTGCTCTTGGCAGCCTTACACAACCTTGGCAAGGCTCGTTCTTATCAGATACAATTAGTTTGAAACAGCCTTTTAACCGTGAATGAACAGAATTCGCAGAGAAGCATTAAAAGGTTTTGCTTTTACCTCTGTTTGGTGTTCGTTTCCTTGGAACAAGGTTTGGGTCAGAACAATAAGAGTTGGAATGTACTTTCACCCTCTTTTTTTATGGCAACAACTGAAACAGGCATGGGAATGTTTGATGAGTTGACATTTCGCTTATCAGAAGGTCGCAAAAGGGGAATCGTGTGACCCCGGGACACTGCAACCGTCGTAAATAGGAACCTGTTGCCAAGCATCCGAATGTTGATCATGTGACCATGGTTATTCTGCAAACGTCGTTAAGTGTGAAAAATGGTCATAAGTCACTTCTTTCAGTTCTGTTGTAATTTCCAACAGCCACTATACCTTTGTTAAGTCAAGGACTTCCTGCAATGTATTTCGCACCCATCAAAGGAACAAAACCGGTAGGGATCCAAGGAAATTTAGGTGCATGGGGAGGGTGTCACACTGACCCCTAGGGCAGGGGTGTCCAACTGTGGCAACTTTAAAAGCTCATTGTACACATGTTGTACTCTGACAATAAAAGGTAATGATAAAAGACCAGTGGACTCCAACTCCCAGAATTCATGCTGGCTGGAGGATTGTGGGAGTTGAAGTCCCCAGGTCTTAAAACTGCCCAGGTTGGGTAGCTCTGATCTAGGGCCCTTGGGAAGAACCGGGATTTATTTGCTAGTTAGTCCCGCCAATTTCAATGCAGGAGTCATTGGCTTGACTCAAATAACAGATAATCAGAGTTGGAAGGGACCTTGTAGGTCATCTAGTCCAGCCCCCGCTCAAGCGAGAGACCCTACACCATTTCTGACAAATGGCAGTCCAGTCTCTTCTTGAAAGTCTCAACTGATGGTGCTCCCACAACTTCCGAGGGCAACTTCTGTTCCATTGGGTTGATTGTTCTCAGTGTCAGAAAATTTATCCTTGTTTCCAGGTTGAATCTCTTCCTTGATCAGTTTCTATCCGTTGTTCCTTATCTGGCCTTTGGGTGCCTTGGAGAATAGCTTGACCCCTTTCTCCTCTCTGGGGCAGCCCCTCAAATATTGGAAAACCGCTCTCCTGTCTCCCCTGGTCCTTCTCTTCCCTAGACTAACCAGGCCCAGTTCCTGCAACCATTCTTCATATGTTTTAGCCTCCAGTCCCCTAATCCTCCTGGTTGTTCTTCTTTGTACTTTTTCTAGAGTCTCAACTACTACTTAATTTCCAACCTTGCCATGGCTGAGTTGACCCACCAGAGCTGAGCGATGGGAAAAGCCTAGAAAATAGTCATGAGATCATCAGCTTCTGGCAATGACAGGTTCAGCGAGATGGAAAGACGGTTCACACAAGGAAAAGTAAAACATTTGGGGGAGCTGTTTCCATTCCAGACTCAGCTGAGCCCTCTGCCTAGTTTAATCTACTTGGGTCTTCTGGGGCTTCAACATTTTGTCTGCTCTTATCAGAGGTGGATATTCAGCAGGTTCCGACCAGTTCTGGAGAACCGGTAGCAGAAATTTTGAGTAGTTTGGAGAACCGGCAAATCCCACCTCTGACTGGCCCCACCAACCCCATCTCTTCTCTGCCTCCCATTGAGTCCCAGATGATCGGCTGGGTTTTCTCTGGTTGCCCTGCACAGGAGAACGGAGCTGGAAAGCAGGTTAGTGGAGTGGGGAGGGAATGGGGATTTGGCAGTAACCTTCCCCTGCCACGCTCACCAAGCCACATCCACAGAACTGGTAGTAAAAACATTTGAATCCCACCACTGCATAGTATACAAGCCTCCCCACGATCTCCTTCCTCCATTGCTCTTATGCTTGGGGATAATGGCTTATGTTAGTCAATTTCAGTTCATTTGCTTCATTTTTTTTGCCATCAAAGGCCTTTCCAGAAAACTAAGCAGAGAAGCAGCTTTCTCGAAGCTTGGGAATGTGGAAGTCAAGTTCCTCTTAAGTATGACATCATGTAGACCAGGTGCCATGACAACCGCAAAAGCTGCCTGCATCCCAGTGCTTATATATTTCTTGCTACATAGCTGCAGGAATAAACAAAACCTTCTCGGACTTATAAAATATTGAAATGGAAGCGAACGCAAAAAGGGGGCAATGCAGACATCACGACAGCGACTCAGCCCAAAATGTATGTTGCTAAGAGAGACATTCGTTAAGTGAGTGTTGCCCCATGTTACGACCTTCCTCGACACATTCGCTAACTGAATCACTGCAGTCGTTGAGTTATTAGCACAGTCGTTAAGTGAACCTGGTTTCTCTGTTGACTTTGCTTGCCAGAAGGTCGCAAAATAGGGACACGTGACCCCAGGACATTGCAACTGTCGTAAATGTGAGCCAATGGTCAAGCATCAGAATGTAAATCACGTGACCTTGGGGATGCTGCAATGATCGTGTGAAAAATGGTCATAAGTCTTTTTTTTTTCAGTGCCGTTGTAACTTGGGGACAATCCCATGACTATGTTCTGACCCAAACCTGGTTCTGAGGAAGCAAGCACGAGACAAAGGTAACAGCACAACCTTTTAATGTTTCTTTATGAATCCCGTTCCTTTGCGGGTAAAAGGCTGCTTCAAACCAACTAGCTCCGATAAGAAAGAGCCTTGCCAAGCTTTTGCAAGGCTGCCAAGAACACCAAATAAAGTTACTAAGCAATAATTCAAACTAAAGAGTCACCAAACACCAACTCAGATATTCCTAACGTCCACCAGACTCGGGTGTAAAACTTCTTTGCCTTCTGCAAAGAACTCTGGTTTCTCAGCTGGCTTTTATCTCCTCAAGGAGGGGCCATTACCTTGCAGCCTAACTCCCGAATCATCCGTGCTGCTGCAGCACAGGCTCCTCGGGGGCCTCTTCATCGCTGCTGCCAGCCTCCACAATCTCCAAAGGCAGCATTCCACTCCCTGATGGTCCTGGCCCCGTCCCTGCATCACACGCAGGCCCCTCACCTGAGTCCTCACTCTCCGAGACCTCAGCCATCTGCACCTGCTGTCGGCAAACCACAACAGACTACCATGGCTTACAACCCTTATTCCAGGTTCAATTATGGTCGGCAGCCGAACTTAGCAGGCAACTCTTTAACGCAGCCGTTTCTTCTTCTGGGATAGTGAGCAGTGAGAAAAGATGAGGCTGTTTTTTTAAAGAGTCATAGATAAGTGCTATGTTTATGCTCCAAAGTGTTTTTCTGGAATCAATACTGCAGTCCACAGTTCTATTCCAGCAGATTTCAAAGTGACATCTTAAATAACTTTGAAACACATCACAAAACATGTTTTACCACATAGCGGGAATGTGCTTCTCAGTCTGTTCTGACCAAGGCTTGTTGAAACAGTAACAAACAGAGGTTAGTCCCAGAACCCTTTTTTTCTTTATTTTACCGGCTGTGAATTTTAGTCATTTTACAGCCTGTAATGAGTCTCCAACACTTTGTAAATCGTCCCATGGAAGTCTGCCAAAGTCCTTCAGGATAAATCTGATAAGCACGCACCTTTATCTTCCTTGAAATGCTGCCAACGACTAAATTTCCCATTAGTTATACAAGGCCAAATGGAACACAAATTCAACACAGTGCTTCAGGTTTCAAACCAATCAGTATGAACAAAGTTGCTTCCTGCAAAGGCTCCTGTCCCTTTGCTCCTCTTTTATGTCTTATGGGAGGTCCAATCACCTCTCAGCCTTACTCCCAAGTCACCCCTTTTGTCTTAACTGTTCTTGCCTTCTGGCAGCTCTGCGCATGCACGCACTGGGAACAGGCTCCCTTTTCTCCTCTGCCTCGCAGCTGCCAGATTCTGGAGGCTCCGGAGTCAGCACCCCACTCCCAGATGGCCCTGGCCTCATCTCTGCATCGGATGCAGGAATCTCGTCCGAGTCCTCCCCAGACTCCCGGACTGGTCCATGTTCCTCCCCACTGTCCGACTCTGCTGCCGTCTCCACAGGCTGCTGGTGGACCACAACAATATCAACTGACTTTGGATCTCTCAAACATAGACCTTAAGGCAGTTCCAATCCTGCAAGAACACAGTTTGTTTTAAAAGAAGCCTGGGATAACTGCATAAGCTATGCATCACTGCCTCATTTTATGTGGGACTCTTATTTTTATTAAGTAATCAGCCCCATTATGAGATAACAGTAATTACTTCAAAAGGCAGCAAATGCCAACTCTCAGAGGTAGCTCAAATTATCAAGCTTAGAAGTGAATATTCTTATCTCGTGCTATTAGCAAGGTGTCACACACACTCAGCTTATGAACTAAGGAATAATGAAATTGTACTTGAACAGTTAGGAGCTCCTGTTGTGCTTGGGAGAAGTAGCTGCCAGTTCCGAAACAGCCCACCAAGTAGACCAACCGCCACAAGCTGGCTTAAGGAATTAACGGAGCCACCACGCGCCGGCATGAGCACAATCCCCAAGCAGCTTTTGTGTTCTTCGCCACATTTCCTTCCAGCTGCCTCTTAAGAGATAACCCGTCCCATCCCCTTAGATGCCCCTGATGCTGAGATGAAGTGACAATGCGCAGGAGCGCACACTATACTCCCTTTCAGGGCCCACGTCTTATCTTTCTTGACTCTGGCAAATCATCTTCGGCTCGAGTACGTTATATTTCAGCCGTCGCGCTAATCAAATTGTGCACAGAAATCCCTGGAGCTGAGCTGAACAATCTGTACGGTGTCGATCTGAAGCTGGTTATCCTAAGTCAGGGAGGAAATCTCCACTAGAATAGATCAGGAGGTGTCAAAATCTGGCTTAGTGTTTGGTATACAAAGGCAGTCGAGACACAGAACATCTCCAAAAAAACAACAATCAGATCTAAGCTCAAGAATCCCCAATGATGGAGCAAAGGTTTCCTCACTATATATGTAGGGCTACAGAACAGGGTCACCTAAATGTAGCATTCGGTTTACAGGAAGACTTTATCTGAAATAGGTGAGCCCTGGTGGTCAGAATGCAGTATTGCAGGCTAACTCTGCTCACAACCAGAAGTTCAATCCTGACTGGATCAAAGTTGACTCAGCCTTCCATCCTTCAGAAGTCAGTAAAATGAGGACTCAGGTTGTTGGGGGCAAGAGGCTGACTCTGTAAATGTCATGCCCCTGGTGAAGACTGACTCTGAGGGAGAGGAGGAACGGTTGACAGGGAGTGAAAGTCTGGCTCCGGAGGTTGTGGAGGAGGCTGGGGAAGGGCAGAGGCTGGCTGGGTAGTCAGAGGAGGACTCAGGGCGATCCCCTCTCCATTCTAGGGTACGCAGGGAGTAGAGGATAAGGGAGAGACGTGGTCTACTGGGGAGGAGAGGGCCTTGATCCTCTTCGTGGGCTGCAGCTGTGACAATTGGATAAGAGGACAGACATGCGTACAGGCGAGTGCTGGAAACAAAGCATGGAAATATCTCTGGTTTATTGTTCCTCTCTGAGTTTAGCGTCCTTCCCAGTGTGTGTTCTGATGTCTGTGGACGTCTTCAAGCCCTTATCTTGCCTGGTTTGTGTGTTTTTTACTCTTTATAATTTAAATGGCATTTCCTCCTCCTTGTAACTGCTTGTGTGGCAGGTTTTTTTTTTTTTGTCTCCAGTCAAGGATATTTGAAGCTTGGAAGCAAAGTGAAAGAATAAAAGGGGCTTCCACCTGTTTTTTTGTGACTGTGTTTGTTTTGTATCCCACCCTGGGTCATCACAGTAAACTGCTCAGGTGCTGTAAAGCAGGGGTCTCCAAACTTGACAACTTTAAGCCTGGAGGACTTCAACTCCCAGAATTCCCCAACCAGCTTTCTGGGAGTTGAAGTCCGCCAGGCTTAAAGTTGCCAAGGTTGGAAACCCCTGCTGTAAAGCACTATGGAACAGTATATAAGTCTATTGATATTGATATTATGCTTGCACTGAATAGTATAAAGAAAGGGTCTGCTAAGGATACTTTACACTTCAGTGTAAAGTAAGAGGAAGGTGGATCAGAAGGGAGCCGTTCTTGGTGGATGCCCTTACTAGGTGCAACATGCTATTTAGCACTGAAGTTAAATAACGCATTGCTTAGCATGAAGCTAAGCTTGGCTCCATATCCCAAGAACTCACCTTCCTGAGCTCTTAGCCCAAGTACTGTAATGGGAAGAAGGAATAACCTTGAGGAACAGGAGGAAGGGCAGCAACCAAGACAAATGACAGATAAAAGAAACACGAGCCTGAGCCAGTAATGTAATCTGGGGCAACTTCTTAGACACGACCCTCCCTAGTTTTCATGAAGGCAAAGGGGAAGACAGGGGAAAGTATATTCGGACGTGCAAGATCCTATGATTGTAACTTTATAATGAAAGTGGTATGAGCTTCCCTAATTCTGGTTTCCTGCTCTGGTCAAGCTTCGGAAATGTGGCGTTGAAGAAGACTTAAAGAGTCCCTTTGGATTTGCAAGGAGATCCAATCAGTCGATCCTAAAAGAAATCAACCCTGACGGTTCCTTTGAAAGAAAGATCCTGAAGTTGAAGCTCAAATACTTTGGCCATCTCATGAGAAGAGAGGACTGATGCTGAGAAGAGAGGACTGATGCTGGGAAAGATGGTGTGATGACCCAGGGTGGGATACAAAACAAACACAGTCACAGAAAACAGGTGAAGCCCCTTTTATTCCTTCACTTTGCTTCCAAGCTCTGAATATTCTTGACGGAACCCCAAAAACTCCCAAACAGTTACAAGAAGAAGGGAAAAAGCAACACAAAACCAGGCAAAAAAAGGGCTTGAGGATGTCCACAGATAACACACACTGGGAATGATGTCAAACTCAGAGAGGAATAATAAACTAGAGATATTTCCACTTTGTTTCCAGTGTTCGTTCATACGCAGGTCTGGTTGGGGATCTATCCTTCTAACAGTGGCATTTCTAGAGGTCCAGAGATAAATATGCCAAGAGACATTTTAAGCAGCAAGAAGACAAGCAAAATCTTTTACTTTGATATCAGCTAATTATTCAATTTAATGCACTGGAAGGTGCAAATAACTTGCTCACTGTTTATCATCCATCAACATGACAAGATTCGGTTCCGCAAAGTCTGAAAACATTAGCTTCGTAGCAAGACCAGACCATGTTCAAGGATTCAGTAAAAAGTTCACAAACTACTTCTTACCATTAAATAGAACGTGTATCCCTGGCTTTATAATACCAATAATTTTTTCACAAGTCAAAGAGGGAGTAGAAGAAGTTTAGGGGAAGCCTCTTTTATCTGTTTTGAGTAACCTCCAATTGGGGAAGAATGGTTTAGCACCACTTGCAAGACATGGATAAGTGATGTACAACTGGGTTCCCTCCGGATTTGATGCCATGGTTTGCTTAATCAATATTTAAATAATAACCCACTGTTGGAAGACATGTCCATCTGGTTCAGTTCCAAATGGGGAGAAAAGACACTGGAAACATGGAGGCTGATTGGAAAGATGGTTCACTGAAGGACAGGACTACATGGGTTTGAGGTCCTGGGCAGCTGACCACATGGAGTGGAGAGTGAGAGATATGTATACCCTCTCTTGGGCTTTGCCCTTGAGCTTCCTGTTCCTGTGCAAGAAATATATTCTATTGGTTGTCAGACTCCCAAGGGGCTATGCAAGGGTCACAGCTGAGGTTGTCTGAGATAAGTTTGGTCGAACCTTGCTGAGTGATGCAATGAAAGGGCTTGGTTATGCCATGTCGGTGAGTTCTGCTGATAGATAATCCTATTATGTCCTTGAGGGTCATGTATTAATTCCATCACCCTGGAGCTGAAGTCCTCATTGCCTTGTGGATAGGCTGGCCCAATCCTGTTCAATGGGCACCAAATAACTGCTGTGGGCCGGGAGCTGTTCTTTGTCTTTAAAAGCATGCTTCTCCTTTTCTCATCCAGGGAAATATAATATTCTGCCTTTTTAATATTTCTAGAATATGTCATTCTTCTACGACAGTGGTGGCTAACCTTTTTCGGCTCCCGTGCCAAAAATTGTGAATGTGTTCACGATCGTGTGCCAGGACCCAGAAGGCAATGCATGCTGCCCTCTGCCCCACGCCCTCTGCGCATGCATGCGTGACCCCCTCATACTGTGCATCTCTGCGCGCATGTGGGTGATCCCCCTGCATGCACCGTACATCTCTGCTCATGCACGCACAATCCCCTCACACTGCGGGTCCCCAGCGTCCCCTTGCCCTCCCACATGTGTGTCAGATACCCGACAATCAGCTGTCGGGCAGCGGCATGCATGCTCATGCACAATGGAGCTCTTCCAGTCAATCAATGCCACTTCCGGCACGCATCCCATAGGTTCGCCAACACGGTTCTAGAAAAGGGGTGGGTGCTAACTTTCTACACCCACCATTCAGGGGTGGGATTCTACCAGTTTACACCTATTCGCTAGAACCGGTTGTTAACATTCTGAGCAGTTCGGAGCACCGGTTGTTAGAAGAAATTACTGGCTAATCCTGTAAGGGGGCACGGGGAGTTTGCTGGGATTGTTGTGAGAAAGTGCCCGGTGAGTTTTCCGGTTGAAGGCTTAATCCTGTAAGGAAGGCAGGAAGGAAGGGAGGAAACATTCTGGTGTTGCTTACAGAAACTGCCTCTCCATTATCCCTTATTACATTCTTGGCAGGACTAGACTTCCTGTCTCAGGAACTTCTCGGGAGTTGTCTTTCCTTCTTTTGCTGGTACTTTGCTTGCGTGAAGGGACCATTCAAAGTTACAATGGCACTGAAAAAAGTGACTTATGACCATTTTTCACACTTACAATTGTTGCAGCATCCCCACAGTCATGAGAGGCCAGGCGAGGAGATGCGTGCCTTGATGTGAGTGATATTGAGTTGGCCACACCCAACCAATAACATGACCACCAAGCCACGCCCACCAACTAAGCCACGCCCACAGAACCGGTTGTTAAAAAAATTGGAATCCCACCCCTGCCACCATTAGATTGGTTCACACACCCTGCTAAGCTGTAAATGATGGTTTGCCATCCCAAAAGGCTGAATTTGTATAATACCCGGAGCCAAAAATCAAACCACGCCAGGGACCTTACTGTAAGGCGAGAACTAACCTATTACTAAATTGTCGAGAAAACTGGAAACGAACACAGATCCCAGATGTTATTTTGACAGATGTTGTAAAGGAGAAGTGCCTTTGACCTTTCGTGGGTGTTCCTAGCAAGGCTAAGTCCTTTATTTGAAATAATTACAATGGGCCTTTTCAAAAATCAACACAGGCATTTTTTCCCCACTGTTAAAACATCACCAATTCGGTTTTCAAAATCTAGGATGAACACAAACAGCGGAACGGAACGAATCCTTCGCTTAATAAATTTAGGGATTGAAATCCTAGTTTACCAAATCTTCCATTTTAGGTCCCCATAATCTGCAGGACCACAACTAAGAGTTTGACTTGGAGCATAATGGGGAGAAGATGTGGATTTTCCTAGATCTGCTCCACAATACAGATAACCCTCGACTTACAACAGCTCATTTAGTGACCATTCAAAGTTACAAGGGCACTGGAAAAAAAGTGACTTATGACCACTTTTCACAATGATGACCACTGCAGCATCCCCATGGTCATGAGATAAAAATCCAGGCGCCGGGCAACTGACTTGTAGTTTTTTGCAACCTTCTGACGACAAGCAAAGTCAATAGGGAAGCCAGATTCACTTCACAACTGTATCACTAACTTAAACAAATACAGCGATTTGCTTAAAATGGCAAGAAATGTCGTAAAATGGGACAATATTTTCACTTAGCAACAAAAATGTTGGGCTCAGGTGTGCTCTTAAGTCACAGTTCCAGGCTGCATAAACAGAGGGATAGAATTAAGATCACATGAAGTGTTAATGCCACTTTATACTGCCTTGGTTATAAGGCCACACTTGGAATACGGCATCGAGTTTTGGTCACCAAGATGTAAAAAAAGATGTTTTTTGGGAAGAGTGCAGAGAAGAGCAACAAAGAAGATTAGGGGACTGAATAGAATACTTTATAGAATTACTTTATAGAATTACTTTATTGGCCAAGTGTGATTGGACACACAAGGAATTCGTCTTGGTGTAAATACTCTCAGTATACTTAAAGAAAATATACATTTGTCAAGAATCAAGAATCATAACGTACAATACTTAATGATAGTCATGGGATACAATCAACAATCAAATCAAATCATACTAGGAAACAGTCAATATAAATCATAAGGATACAAGCAACAAAGTTACAATCCTACAATCACAAGTGGGAGGGGATGGGCGATAAGGAGTGATGAGAAGATTAATAGTAATAGTAGTGGAGACTTTGTAACAGTTGAACAATGTTGAGGGAATTATTTGTGTAGCAGAGTGATGGCGTTCAGGAAAAACTGACCTAGCTGTTCTGGTGTGCAGTGCTCTATAGCGTCGTTATGAAGGTAGGAGTTGAACCAGTTTATGTCCAGGATGTAAATATTTTCACAGCCCTCTTTTTGACTCGTGCAGGATACAGGTCCTCGACTGAAGGCAGGTGGGTAGTAATTGTTTTTTCTGCAGTCCTAATTATCCTCTAAAAGTCTCTGTCTGTCCTGTTGGGTTGCAGAACCAAACCAGACAGTTATAGAGGTGCAGATGACAGACTCAATAATTCTTCTGTAGAACTGAATCAGCAGCTCTTTGGGCAGTTTGACCTTCCTGAGTTGGCGCAGAAAGAACAGAAAGAAACATATGAAGAATGGTTGCTGGAATTGGGTATGTCTAGTTTAATGAAGAGAAAGACTGGTGTGTGTGTGTGTGTGTGTGTGACATAATAGCAGTCTTCCAATATTTGAGGGGCTGCCACAAAGAAGAGGGGGTCAAGCTATTCTCCAAAGCACCTGAGGGCAGGACAAGAAGCAATGGGTGGAAACTAATCAAGGAGAGAAGCAACTTAGAACTAAGGAGACATTTCCTGACAGTGAGAACAATTAATCAGTGGAACAACTTGCCTCCAGAAGTTGTGGACGCTCCAACACCAGAGGTTTTTAAGAAGAGATTGGACAACCATTTGTCTTAAATAATATAGGGTTTCCTGCCTGAGGAGGGGTTGGACTAGAAGACCTCCAAGGTCCCTTCCAACTCTGTTAACATTCTGTTATTCCCTGGTATTCTACTTCTAAATGCCCCGGAATGTGCAAAAGGATAGGATTCTGAACACACTTCACGCATAGATTATTGCCAACTCCTTATCTTATGCATTTCCTTTCGTGCTGCATTTTTAATAAGTTCATCAGTAATCAGCAAAAGCTTAAAGCTCTTCTTCATTCATGGAGTGGCGTGCAAAGCATTTCAAATTCCAAGCAGCTCCCCTGACCTTATCCACACTGTTCATGGCTGCCTCGCCAGCCATTCTAGAAACTTGGCAAGTCGAAAAAACAGTTCCATTCTCAGCTTGGAAACTTTGAAATGGGGCTTTTCATGCTTGGAAAGAATAGTTGGTGAAATAATAATAGTAATAATAATAATAATAAAAGCTTTTCCACGCAGCATCGCACAAGCCAGACAAGCCAATGACGTCAAAGAGAACTAAAGTTAAGATGTCATCTGAAAAAGACAAAAGCAATCCCCTTATTTAAACGCTGGGGACTCTAATGCAAGCCAAGCCTTATCGCCTTATTGAACTGAAAGTGACACTTTCAAGGACAATCATCTTTAATCAGGATTTATTGAAAAGAAAGGAATGGGATTATGAGAATTTCAATCACAGTGTGACTTTCCTTTAGGATACATAATCCTTTTGGTTATACACATTAGGATAGCAGCATCTAGATGTTCTTCTCAACAGTCTCCTTAGCATCTGGTGAGGAGATGAATATCTATAGTGATAACAGAGAAGCTTGCAACCATCTGATTAAATCAACTCTTGACTCTTTATCAGTCTGGGAACCAGCCATTACAAGCCAAGAGAGAAGATCTACAAAGGAAATGACAGCATAACACAGTTGCAGAGTTGTACATCATTCCCTATCGGCCCCAAATCTGCTTTTTCACTAGGCAACTGGCCTTTGTTTTTGTTTTTTTCTTTGAATATGTTTCCCTGAAGTCACAGGGACTCAGTGATGGACCATTCTGGGTGTTGATTGGGCCTCCAAGATTCAGAAGACTGAACCATTGAAACAAAACCCAAGGGATTTAAATGGAGGTGGGATTAGGCCTGGTAGAGCAGAGGTCTCCAACCTTGGCAACTTTAAGACTTGTGGACTTCAACTCCCAGAATTCCTGGGAGTTGAAGTCCACAAGTCTTAAAGTTGCCAAGGTTGGAGACGCCCGTGGTAGAGGATTCTGCAGAGAATCTCAGTCCTCCAGGTCTGAGACAACTGGACTTTCTTGTTTTTTTTTTCTTTGAAGACATTTCACCTCATCCAAGAAGCTTCTTCAGCTCTGATGAAGAGCTAGTCAGAGCTGAAGGAGAGGCGGTCAGAGCTGAAGAGCTTCTTGGATAAGAAGCAAAACATCTTCAAAGAAAAAACAAGCCAGTCCAGTTGCCTCCTGAAAAAGCACCTTTGGGACAACCATGACCTGAAGGACTGAGAATCCCTACAGAATCCTCCTCCTTCCTTCCTTCTTCCCTTCTTGTGCCATATCCTTTTCTTCGTCTGTTGTCTTTTTCATCTTGTTCTTATCCTAATTTTATCAACAGCTGCACACAAAAAATACTGATTTTTGTCTAAACCAGAGACCCCTTAGACTTTGAAGCCACGATGTTCTTCTTCTTCAATCTTTCCTTGGAGGATTAAGAGAAGTATGCCATATTTTTCCAGGTGTGTTGTGGTTAGCCGGCAGCAGGTGGGACGGCTGAGGAGAGCGAGGACTCAGATGAGGGGCCAGGACCATTAGGGAGTGGACTGCTGCCTTCAGAGATTGTGGGGGCTGGCAGCAGCGATGAGGAAGTTCCCGAGGACCCTGTGCCCAGTGTGCATGCGCGCAGGATTGCTCGTAGGAAAGAGCAGCTACAACAGCATGGGTGACTCGGGAGTAAGGCTGCAAGGTAATGGCTCCTCCTTCAAGAAGATAAAAGGCAGCTGTGAAACAAACCTTCTTTGCAAAAGAAGGCAAAGACGTTTTGAAACTCCAGGGGACGTTCCAGTATCCTGAGTTTGTATCTGAAGATTCTTGTATTGCAAATTGTTTCTTGTCTGTTACCTTTTGGCAAGTCTTGCACAGTTTGGCAAGGCTTGTGCTTATCACAGCTAATTATTTTGCAGAAGCATTAAACGGCTTCTGTTCCTTTTGGATTGTGTTTGATTTGTTGGAAAAGGACATGAGTCAGAACAAGGTGTCGCATCACATGTCCAAAATATTCTAACTTTTGCTTTTTTATGGTTTTGATGATTTCCCTTGGCTTTCCTAGGTGACTTATCTTTTCTTTTTATGTACACTGAGAGCATATGCACCAAGATAAGTTCCTTGTGTGTCTAGTCACACTTGGCCAATAAAGAATGCATTCATTCAGTTTGTGTGACTTCACAGATGTGCCCTCAAAGATGGTACAAATAGTCCTTGACTTATTCTGACCACAACTGAGGTCAGAATTTCCATTGCTAAGCGAGGGAATTGCTAAGCGAGTGTGCCCGAATTTGTGACTTTTGTTGTTGTTGTTGCTACAATCTTCTCTTCTCATCACTCCTTATCACCCATCCCCTCCCACATGCAACTGTATGACTGTAACTTTGTCGCTTGTATCCTTATGAACCATATTGACTGTTTCCTAGAATGATTTGATTGCTTATTGTTCCCTATGACTATTATTAAGTCTTGTACCTTCTGATTCTTGACTCTTGATGAATGTATCTTTTCTTTTATGCACACTGAGGACATTTGCACCAAGACAAATTCCTTGTGTGTCCAATCACACTTGGCCAATAAAGGATTTTATTCTACTCTATTGTTAAGCGAATCACCGAAGTTGTTAAAGGAATCACAAGGTTGTTAATGGAAATCCAGCTTCCCTCAATGATTTTGCTTGTCAGAAACCAGCTGGAACAGTTGCCAATAGTGATCTCAGGACGTTGCAACTTCCGTATCTCTCCCTTTCTCACAGAGCTTAAGAAAGGAGGTAGATGTCATTCTGACACATTCTTGATAGCTCCTCTTGCAGGACCCTTGAGCACCAGTGCTTGGATAGTTTCTAAAGTCAATGCACTGCTTACCTGTGTCTCTCAAACTTGGTGCTGGGAAATTCCCAGCTGGGCAAGCAGGAGGGATCAAGTGGGCAATTAGCCTGGAATAGTTGACCAGCAACAAGAGACCTAGGACTGAATCCTGCTAAGTTTCACGGAATCCTATCTCTTTGTTCCCAAAAGAAAGAAAGCACTCTAGAGAGATTCTGGTATTCCATGTATAACACGATAAAATAGTCAACTTGAACCTTTCACGTCTGGATCTGGTTGTTTGGGCCTGACCTTTGGCATCAAGTGTGAGGAATTCAGGAAATCCAGGCAGTTCGAATGAATATAAAGGTTTTTATTGCAAGCTTAAGCTCACTACCAGAATCTGAACTATTAATCATCTTTTTTAAATAACCCCTAATTATCCATTGTGGAGTAGAGTCTGGGCAACTGAATGGAGCAGAGTGTTTACTGGCCAGATGCCCTTCCTGTCACCAATGCAGAGTTTTTTTTCAGCAGATATATTCTCATTGTGCCCAGAGAGAGAAATATCAGCCTCTACCGAGGATCGAACTCACAGTGTCCTGATTGCGAGGCCCTCTAGGCCACCGCATCATTCAGAATCTAAACTATTAATGGTTAGAGCAAATTGGCAGTAGATAAAGAGTCAATGCAATCCAAGGTGGGCTGGACTTAGCTCTCTTGTGGACATGAAGGGACTTGAGACTGATGATGCGTTTGACCCCTCCCTCCGGCTCAGCCTGGTCATCTCCTATACTTAGTAACTTTAAGACTTGTGGGTTTCAACTCCCAGAATTCCCTACCAGCATGTTGCTGAAGTTGAAATCCACAAGTCATAAAGTGGCCAAGTGTAGGAGATGTCCAAGCAGAGCCCGAGGGCAGGGTCAAACACACCATTAGTTTGGAATTTCTACGCTCCTGTAAGTGATGTAAGTCTAGCCCTTTGAAGTCAGTTGACTCTTATCTGGCAGCAATTTGCCATGACCGTGACTAGTTCAGATTCTTATGTGGAGGTAGCACGAAATAAAACTTGTAGTGCTTTTGAATTCTGTCCTGGCTCCTGAATTCTTGCAACTGACACAAGTTTGAGAAACACCAAGCATCTACAGTGCGACGGTCCATGAGTTCCCAGTAGAGCACAATGAGATCTACTTACATAGGTCTGATGATTCCCTAATAAGAATGAAACCCATTCTGCCTCCTGGTTATCTCTGCAAACTATACTGGCAGTTATCCTCAGCCTTTTCCAGCTGCAATTACAGGAGGAATGCTTTCAGCAAACCCTTTTTATCATGCACTAACATCAAAGGAATCACATTACAAACAAACCCACACCTAAGATCAAATAAATGCTTCTGCCTATTCAAATGTACTGCTCCTTGGTACTTATACCAATGGCAGCCAGAATTATTAATTAAATAGAAAGGGCCCTTTAAGAAGCTTTTATCTTTAATTCTGGGGCTTCTCCTCTCCCCACCCCAACCAGAAAGAGGGATAGATGAGCAATGAATGTGTGATAAATTTAATATATAAGAATTTAGGCACGCGACCTAGAACTTATGAAGGTGTAATTAATTTAATATAAAAGAATAAATTTAATATTAAAAAATGTAAGCACATGACCTAGAGATTATGAAGGCGTAATAAAGTTAATATAAAAGAATTTAGGCACATGACCTAGAAATCATCAAGGTATAATAAATTTAATATAAAAGAATTTAGGCATGTGATCTTGAAATTATGAAGGTGGAATAAAGTTAATATAAAAGAATTTAGGCACGTGATCTTGAAATTATAAAGGTGTAATAAATTTAATATAAAAGAATGTAGGCATGTGATCTTGAAATTATGAAGGTGAAATAAAGTTAATATAAAAGAATTTAGGCACGTGATCTTGAAATTATAAAGGTGGAATACATTTAATATAAAAGAATTTAGGCATATGACAAATACCACCTACTGGTAATCCTCGATTTATAACCGCGGTCGCAATCAGAATTTCAGTTGCTAAGCAATGCACTTGTTCAGCGAGTCACCACATGAGCAGACCTGATCTTCTCATCGTTTATCATCCGCTACCGTCATTAAGGGAATCATCGCAGTTGCTAAGCAAATCGTTGCAATGGTTAAGTAAATTATGCAATGTCTGTGGAGATTCTCAGCCCTCCAGGTCATGGTTGTCCCAAAGGGGCTTTTTCAAGAGGCACCTGGATTTTCTGCTTTTTCTTTGAAGACGTTTACCTTCGCAGAGCCGAAGAAGCTTCTTGGATGACAAGCAAAATGTCTTCAAAGAAAAAACAGAAAGTCCAGTTGCCTCTTGAAAAAAACGCCTTTGAATTATGCAACGGCTAAACAAATCCAGCTTTCCCCTTTGAAAATCAAAAATGACTTCCAGACTACAATTGTTTTTTTCTTTCCTTTTTTAGCTTTTGCTCAAATCTCTTTGTCATGCCCCTGCTGGAGACTGACCCCGAGGGAGAGGAGGAACAGCCGACAGGGAGTGGAAATGTGGCTCCAGAGGTTGTGGAGGAGGCTGGGGAAGGGCAGAGGCTGGCTGAGCAGTCAGAGGAGGACCCAGGCCCATCCCCTCTCCATCCTAGGGCACCAGGGAGGAGAGGATAAGGGAGAGACGTAGTCTACTCGGGAGGAGAGGGCCTTGATTCTCTTCATGGGCTGCAGCTGTGACAACTGGATAAGAGGACGGACATGTGTATGGACGAATGCTGGAAACAAAGCATGGAAATATCTCTAGTTTATTATTCCTGTCTGAGTTTGGCGCCCTTCCCAGTGTGTGTTATCTATGGACATCCTCCAGCCCTTTTCTTGCCTGGCTTGTGTTGCTTTTTCCCTTCTTCGTGTAACTGTTTGTGTGGGAGTTTTTTGTCTTCTGTCAAAGATATTCGGAGCTTGGAAGCAAATTGAAGGAATAAAAGGGGCTTCACCTGTTTTCTGTGACTGTGTTTGTTTTGTATCCCACCCTGGGTCATCACACTTTGACTCCAGCCATCGATTCATGCAGATTTTTTTTTTTTTTTTTTGTTAAACACGGAGAAGCTGTAATTGCATCTGTAAACAGATCTGTCGGGAAGTTTTCATTCCCTTCCAAGAAGACAAATTTGCCCGGCGACGCATTAGCCATCTCTTGTCTGTGGCTTTCACGTTCTTGATTTACAGTTTTGCAACCTGGTGGCGAATTAAAAAGGGCTTTTAAGAGGCAACAACAGTGCCACAGACATTTGGAAAGGGAGGTGGCGGCAAATGTTTAGTAAGGTTCATGAAAGTACCTACTGCTGGGGAAGATTGCAGTGCCACGTAGGATGTCGAAAAACTGCTGGGATGGAGAGAAGTGTAGGATGCCAACTGTTTTCTAACAACTGCAAGTGATAATATCACTTCCCCTCATCCCCTCTCCTCCCATGTAACGTTCTACTTTCGATACATTAAAGATGACGCCATGGATGGCAGTCTCAGTGAAATGTTACCTAGTTGATTAATGATTGTAACTATGATTATGACCTATGACTTACTTGCTGTTTATATGTACACTGCAAGCTTCTGCACCAGAGATAAATTTCTTGTTTGTACAATCACATTTGGACAATTAAGAATTCTGTTCTGTTCTATTCTATTCTGTTCTACTCTACTGTTATTCTATTCTGTTCTATTCTATCCTTATATCTATTATTTTCCTTTCTTATTTCTATTTCGATTCCTATTCTATTGTATTGTATTCTTATTTCTATTCCATTCTTCTATCCTTATTGCTATTCTATTCTATTTTATTCTTATTTCTATTCTTATTTTATTCTATTCTTATTTCTATTCTATTCTTATTCTATTGCTATTCTATTCTATATTCTATCCTTCTTGCTATTCTATTCTATTCTTATTCTTATTATTCTATCCTTACCACACTTTTCTCAAAAGAAAGATAATGCCAATATAGATGTATTCAACTGGAAAAGAAAACTGAAAAGCTGATGACTACCAACTAATTTTAGCACTCCTAAATGTAGAGTCCTTAAAGTGATTCACAACATTAAAACCCAACAGGTTGAACAATTGGTCTAGCAATTAAGGTACCAGGCTAGAACTCAGGAGACTGGGAGTTGTAGTCCTGCCTTAGCCATGAAATCCAGCTTGGTGGCCTTGGGTCAATCACTGGGAGACAGTGAGTTCTAGTTCCACTTTAGCCATGAAATCCAGCTGGATGATCTTGGGCCAAACCTGCCTTTAGATCTTTGAGAATAACCAATTTTTCTCGCTAGGGTAAAACCTTTCGCTTGCAGTCAACTCACCGTTTCCAAGTTTACATTTTTAAAGAGCAGATTTATTCCTTTCTTATTGTAAAATTTTCTTTTACAGCAGATATCAACTTTGTTGTGCAACGCCAGAGAAATTCGAACGCAAGGGCAGGGTTTCTCCAATGACTTCTTTGAATTAAGGATCATCCAGTACAAACGTTTCGTTCTTTGGCCTTAGCAGGAAACAAATCCTAATCTCTCATATTGTCAAAAACTGTCTGCTGGTTTTAATCTCTTCTGCTGGTCATCGGTTCCCATCTTTGGTAATCTATGTTTTCTAAAGTACCGAGCGGACTGATCTTTTTCTCAATTTGTCTCACTGCTCTGCCCAATTCCAAACAAAGCTTTCCCGTTCTTTATCTAGTCAAACCACAGCGCTTCCCTGAAAGTCACAGTATCCTCCTCCAATTTTCAATGACAGATTTCGACACATCCAGTTCAGTTATAACTGATTTTAGAAGGGACCTTGGAGGTCTTTCAATTCAACCCTCTGCTCAAGCAGAGAAACCTTGGTTAGTTTCCATCAGTTGTTAGTTTCCTTCAGGTGCTTTGCAAAATAACTTGACACACCCCCCCCTCACTTCTTTGGCTCATCAAACACAAACACCCACCACCGATACACAAATTTCGCTCATGGCCACTGTTGAGAACAGGAAGCAGATTTATCATGACCCATGAATAGGAAAGGAAACGGCAGGTGTTAGTTCGGAGGGACCTAGTTTGCCGTCCGCAAGACTGTATGATGATTATTGTTAAGCGACCCCTGATTTTATGATTATTATTTTTTGCCACGGTTGTTAAGCAAATCACTGCAAATGTTAAGTGAATCTCAGAGACATTAACCAAATCATTGGCTTTGCTTGTTGGAAGCCAGCTGCGACTGTCAGTGGTGATCACATCACCCTGGAACTATCACAAATGCCTACCGGTTACCAAGCGCCTGAATTTGGATCCTGTGACAAATGCAGTTGTTGCGATGGACATAAGTGCAAGGACCGGTCATAAGTCACTTTTTTCAGTGCTGATGTAACTTCGAATGATTGCTAAACGAATGGTTTAGGAAGCAATTGTCACACACGGGGGATCTGTGCAAAAGCTTTCCTGCCATTGCTACCATTTGTTCTGATCCAGTTCTACAGAGGAATGATTGAGTCTGTCATCTGCACTTTTATAACTGTCTGGTTTGGTTCTGCAACCCAACAAGACAGACACAAACTCCAGAGAGTAATTGGGACTGCAGAAAAAACAATTACTACCAACCTGCCTTCAATCAAGGACCTGTATACAGCACGAGTCAAAAAGAAGGCCGTGAAAATATTTACAGACCCCTCACATCCTGGACATAAACTGTTTCAACACCTACCCTCAAAACAACACTATAGAGCACTGCACACAAGAACAACTAGACACAAGAACAGTTTTTCCCCAAACGCCATCACTCTGCTAAACAAATAATTCCCTCAACACTGTCCAACTATTTACAAAGTCTGCACTACTATTACTATTAATCTTCTCATCACTCCTTATCACCATCCCTTCCCACTTGTGACTGTGTGACTGTAATCTTGTTGCTTGCATCCTAATGATTTTTATTGACTGTTTCCTAGTATGATTTGATTGCTTATTGTACCCTATGACTTATTAAGTGTTGTACCTGATGATTCTTGACTCTTGATGAATGCATCTTTTCTTTTATGTACACTGAGAGCATTTGCACCAAGACAAATTCCTTGTGTGTCCAATCACACTTGGCCAATAAAGAATTCTAATCTAATCTAATCTAACAAGAGTTGTGAATCCAGGAGAACAAATAGAGCATCATTTCTGCTTGGGCTACTACTACCCCAAAAGCTAGAATAGAGTAGAGTAGAGTAGAGTAGAGTAGAGTAGAGTAGAGTAGAGTAGAGTAGAGTAGAATAGAATAGAATAGAATAGAATAGAATAGAATAGAATAGAATAGAATAGAATAGAATAGAATAGAATAGAATAGAATAGAATAGAATAACAGAGTTGGAAGAGACCTTGGAGGTCTTCTAGTCCAACCCCCTGCTTAGGCAGGAAACTCTACACCACTTCAGACAAATAGCTATCCAACATCTTTTTAAAAACTAAAGCTTGGGTAATACATCATCCCTCTTTTGAGGAAGAAAGAATATCTAAAATACGGATTATCTATCAGGTTAGCTGCTGGCAGATCAAATTCCAGATCTTAATATTTCATCCCCCTAATAAGCAACTCTTCACATTTTAATCAGTTTCTTTTATGGTGAGAGGCATATTTAACTCAAATGGGGAACGCATACATTTGCATAACTGCACAAGTGCCCTCAATTGTACTGTCTCCTCTCTCGCAAATTTCAGCAGCTTTCACCATACAGTATCTCAGGGTGTTTCGTTTTGTTCCTCTGAGGATTTCCTCTTTGGCAAAAAGAGCTTTTATTTTGGAAAATGTTATTTCACTGCACTTGTTTTAAAAACAGCGACATTTTTTGTGCACTGATGCACTGTGTGGCATTCGCTCCTGCGTCAAGATAGGAAAGTTAGTTCAAGAGAAACATTTAGTATCCGTTTCATTCTCTTTCTGTGTCATTGGGATGGGAGGTCCCCAACAGGTGATCTCAGGGCCAATTCCTCACTATCACCAATCCCCCCCCCCCCAAAAAAGAAAGAATTAGAAGTTATACAATAAATAATAATAATAATCAATCATGGGAATTTGCTTCTGGATGTAATTCAAGGAGTTGGTTATCACTTTGAAATCCCTGCATGGCAAAGGGACTTTGGCTATGTGAGGAACTGGCTCACCCCAATGGGATCAGCCTGTGTAGGAGATGACCAGGTGGAGCCCGAGGGTGGGGTCGAATGCGTCATCAGTTTGGAATTGCTCTGCTCCCACAGGAGAATCTAAGCCTCCCAGGAATTCCGTTGACTCTTTTCTGGTGCTAGTTTGCCTTGACGGTTAGTAGATCAGATTCTTGTGTACAAGCAACATGTAATAAATTGGAAGTGCTTTGAACTCAAATCCTGTTTCTGGTTACTTGCACCTGACCCAGAAAGTGCATGCTGTAGTAGACCTTGTCAGTCAAGGAATTTTCAGCTTGGTGGGGTGCAGAAGAAGAGCCCTTTTTTCACCATGGTTTCCATCCTCTGGAATATCTAGCTCTCCAAGGTCAGATCCACCCCACCCTCTTGGCTTTCCAAAAGGCCTGGAAGACACGGCTGCGTCACCCAGGCCGGAGCCCCAATGGAGGTGCGGCACATCAGAGGTGGCTGATGGGATAGAGAACAGCCCACCTCCTGCCTGTGAGCTGTTTGCTCCCTCTTTGCCCTGCTTAGTTTTATTTTGATTGGTTGTTTTTTTTTTTTAAATTCAAGACCTTGATTTATTGTTTTAATGCTTCATTCTGCATTTTATTCAATGTCTGTAAGCTGCCTAGAGTTGCCTTTGGTCAGATAGACAGCATTCAAGGTGGATGGATGGATGGATGGATGAATGGATGGATGGATGGACAGATGATAGATACAGTAGATGAATGAATGAATGAATGAATGAAGGTAGATAGATAGATAGATAGATAGATAGATAGATAGATAGATAGATAGATAGATAGATAGGCAGGCAGGCAGGCAGGCAGGCAGGCAGGCAGGCAGGCAGGCAGGCAGGCAATGGAGATGATAGATGAATGAATGAATGAATGAATGAATGAATGAATGAATGAATGAATGAATGAATCATAAAAGATATAGATAGATAGATGATAGATAGATAGATAGATAGATAGATAGATAGATAGATAGATGGATGGATGGATGGATGGATGGATGGATGGATGGATGGATGGATGGATGGATGGATGGATAGGTTGGTAGGCAGGCAGGCAGGCAGGAGGCAGGCAGGCAGGCAGGCAGGCAGATGATGGAGATGATAGATGAATGAATGAATGAATGAATGAATGAAAGAATGAATCATAAATAGATAGATAGATAGATAGATAGATAGATAGATAGATAGATAGATAGATAGATAGATAGATAGATAGATAGATAGATGGATGGATGGATGGATGGATGGATGGATGGATGGATGGATGGATGGATGGATGGATGGATGGATGGATGGATAGGTTGGTAGGCAGGCAGGCAGGCAGGAGGCAGGCAGGCAGGCAGGCAGGCAGATGATGGAGATGATAGATGAATGAATGAATGAATGAATGAATGAAAGAATGAATCATAAAAGAAATAGATAGATGATATAGATAGATAGATAGATAGATAGATAGATAGATAGATAGATAGATAGATAGATAGATAGATAGATAGATAGATAGATAGATAGATAGGCAGATGATGGAGATGATAGATAAATGAATGAATGAATGAATGAATGAATGAATGAATGAATGAATGAATGAATCATAAAGAGATAGATAGATAGATAGATAGATAGATAGATAGATAGATAGATAGATAGATAGGTTGGTAGGCAGGCAGGCAGGCAGGCAGATGATGGAGAAGATGGAGAAGATGGAGATGATAGATGAATGAATGAATGAATGATAGATAGAGACTGACAGACAGACAGACAGAAAGACAAACCCACCAACCGACTTACTAACCGACCAACCAACTCAGATTCAGTTCATCTGTCCTTGCTCAATATTGACTACATCCTCTGAGCCATTCTTTTAAGATAGTCCACGGAACAACCCCACAGTACTGCGCTCGTCCGTAATGCAAAGTCAGAAATCCCGATTTATGAATGAGGAAGTCTGGCTGACATTATATTCCAAACGGCCTAAAACTGAACCCAATCCGACAAGGGCAATATACGAATGCAACCACTGTCCAGCTTGCCTCTGAAGGGTTCAGCCAGGATTCCTTCCAGGCACACCAGATATTATTAAATCTGGGGATTTCTGAACGTCGTTTGAACCTTTCACCACCACCTTCCTCCAAACTCTTTTAGCACTGAGCAGGCGACTTGGGGAGAGCCTGCAGTTCATTTATACCTTCCCCTTTCTTCACGAAGCTGTGACATTCCGAAAATACATCCCAGCCACAAGTCTGTAATAGAATTTGTAATATTTACATCCCTGCTTGAAAAATTGCTTCCTCCTTTCTACCTGCATGCAAAACAGAGTGACAGCCAGTTCCACCCACCCAGCATTGACTCAGCAAGGAAGCAGTGGGTGGGTTGAACACCAAATAGACTTTGGAGGAATCACATCAAATGGTGTTTTTTTTTTCCCTCTCTAGAAAAAGCCCTAACTTTTACCCAGCCACACAATGTGCTTAATTTCCCTTCAGACCTGCAGACTTCCCATTCCAACTGCCTAAGAGGATAATCATGCATTACTCTAAAACTTCTTGCTGAATAACAAATTACATCCATGATTTGCACCTGATAGTTTTCCATTTGGACACAAAACACAGAGGCCGCATCTATGACCTTGGGCACCTTCAAAATATTTCCCCACATTGTGGCTTTAAGAACAATTTCACTTAAGTTGTAAACCTGTGAAAACTCGCTGGGAGGCAATAGGAAAGAGGAGGAAAACTTTTCTTACATTTTTTTTTTTAACTTATAAATCCAGATTTCTGACTTTACCATTATGGGCAAACGCAGACACATTGTGGCTTGTTCAGTGGGCCATCTTAAAAGAATGGTTCAGAGGATATGAACCAGATCAATATTGAGCTAGGTGAAGCAAATATGATTTGGTTCATCCATCCATCCATCTATCTATATCTATCTATCATCTGTCAGATAGGTAGATGGATGGATAGATAGATCTATGTCAGATAGATGGATGGATGGATGGACAGATGATAGGCAGAAGATAGATAGATAGATAGATAGATAGATAGATAGATAGATAGATAGATAGATAGATAGATAGATAGATATTTTCTATCATTTCTCTATCCATCCATCTATTCATCTAGCATGTCTATTATCTATCTATCTATCTATCCATCCATCTATCTGACAGATAATCTATCAACTTTCTATCTATCTATCTGTCTATCTATCTATCTATCTTCTGTCTATTATCTGTCTATCATCTATCTGACAGGTGATAGATCTATCTATCTATCTAGACTCAAATCTGATTTGATTTAAATCCATGTTTGATGGTGCTTGTTGTTGTTGTTTTGCTAGTATAACTTCTAGTTCTTTCTTTCCTTTTGGGGAAGGGGTGGTTGGCTTTGAGTTTTTACATTTTTTTATACAGGTAAGTCCTCGACTTTATGACTGCAACTGAGCCCAACATTTCTGTTGCTAAGCAAGACAGCTGTGAAATGACCTTTTGTGCCACCGTTGTGAAGCGAATGGGGCTTCCCCATGGACTCTGGTTGTCAGAAGGTTGCAGAAGAAGGTTGTAGAACTCTGAGTTCTAGTCACACAGGATTGTCTCCTGGAGACTGGCCCAAAGCCATCCAGCCAGCTTTCATGGCTAAGGCAGGTCTAGAACTCACCCCCTTTCTAGCTTGGTGTTCTTAACCACTAGACCAAGGGTCTTCAAACTTCGGTGGCACTACTCCACACTGCCAGAGACCCTCCGATGCATGGATGGGGTACCGGTCGGACGGGCGGCTGCTGCCCCCAAAGAGCCCAACAGAGGCAACACCTTGAGACTCTCACTCTATCCATCCCCTCATCTGCTGCTCCTGCAGGGATAACAGCCAGCAACACGTAAGTGTCTCCACTCACCCAAGGCAGCCTTCTTCAATTTGTCCCCCTGCTAGATGCCTTGGATTGCACCTCCCATTATCCCCAGCCAAGTGTACTGGAAACACGGCCATGATTCGTGATGAGGTAGGGTGCTCCCCTGTTTTGGAGGTCCCTAGACTGCAACAATAATTCCACAGCCAGGTTTCCTTCCAGAAGAGTAGAACTACAACTCCCATATCTCCCAGCCAGGTTCCTTCCCCGTCCTGCTGTTCTCTAGATCAAGGGTCTTCAAACTTGGCAAGTTTAAGACTTGTGGACTTCAAGTCCCAGAATTCCTGAGTTAACAGGACTGGAGGAGGAATTCTGGGGGTTGAAGTCCACAAGTCTTACAGCTGTCAAGTCTGAAGACCCCTGCACTAGACCAAACTGGCTCTCAGTTTCATATGAGAGAATATCATGCATAACTAGGATAGAACTGAAAATTAGTTCAACTCAAGATGATTAATATGTTCAATGTGTTCAGAATATCCTCAGTTCAAGGTTATTAAGCATTTAGCCATAGGCAATTTTACAAGATTTAGACAGAGCAAGGAGGAAAACACTCAAGTTAATCTTTACTGATTGAATGCAGAATTAAAGAGATACGGCCACTTGCCAATTTGCCACAAATCATCCAAATTTTAATCCCTGTTCTTCAAGTTATCAGAGAACCTTTGCATGGCAGATTCTCTCTCCACACAGCTGTATGATTCTAAGAACTGCGGTTTATATTTAGACACACTCAAAAGTGAAAATTATTATAATTAAAGCAGGTCAGACTCTTACCCGGTGACAAAAAAATTCCTACAGAAGAAGAGGTAGGATCAGTCTATAGAAGATATCCATGTTTCATGACTGGGAAGTCCCAAATGCATTTTAACTCCCCTGCCAAGGAGGAGGAGAAAGAGGAGGAGAAAGAGGAGGAGAAGGGAGGAAGGAGGAAGGAGGAAGGAGGAAGGAGGAGGAGGAGGAGGAGGAGGAGGAGGAGGAGGAGGAGGAGGAGGAGGAGGAGGAGGAGGAGGAGGAGGAGAAAGAAGAAGAAGAAGAAAGAAGAAGAAGAAGAAGAAGAAGAAGAAGAAGAAGAAGAAGAAGAAGAAGAAGAAGAAGAAGAAGAAGAAGAAGAAGAAGAAGAAGAAGAAGAAGAAGAGAGAAGAGAGAGGAGGAGGAGGAGGAGGAGGAGGAGGAGGAGGAGGAGGAGGAGGAGGAGGAGGAGGAGGAGGAGGAGGAGGAGGAGGAGGAGGAGGAGGAGGAGGAGGAGGAAGAGAAAGAAGAAGAAGAAGAAGAAGAAGAAGAAGAAGAAGAAGAAGAAGAAGAAGAAGAAGAAGAAGAAGAAGAAGAAGAAGAAGAAGAAGAAGAAGAAGAAGAAGAAGAAGAAGAAGAAGAAGAAGAAGAAGTGTAATTGTACTGATTGGAACTGTGGTATCACAGTCCTTTTTTAAAGCCATGTTTTCTTTTCTGTGTGTGGCCTATTCATTTGATGGAATTTGTAATCGCCCCTTCAGAATGTCTGTGTGATGGCTATAGACGAATGGCTATAGATCAGAAATCAATGACAAAGAAGTTCAGAATAGTCTGAATATTCAAGGCCTACAATGCAGAATCTCCTCCAAGGAAGTTAATGAATGGCCTCATAATATACCAAAGTAAAACAAAGACTTACTTAATAGACCATAAATGGTTGGGTTTACACCAAATATTGAATCATAATCCATGGATTATGAGCCTTAACGTCTGGGTTCCCATAGGCATAAAAGCTCAAACCAAACCACAGGATATTATGGTTTAGCATTAAACCCAGGCAACTATCGCAGCCAAGAAGCAAGATCTTCTGACTTTCTCCAAAACGAACACATTACAATTCATCTTATCTCCACCTCATTGGTTGAAAAACTAAGGATTTCTTTAAAAAAAACTAAATGAAGCTTAATTAACTTCCCTGGGACATTTTTGCAATTGGTGCAAGAGGGGAGGCCATTCCTCACCCTAGAAAAATGCCATGTTAACCTGAGAGGGGAAATTCTGGAAAGCCCAGCTGGAAACAGATCTCTCAAAGCCTCTGTTTCCGTCACAACGAGGTCTAAAGCCTGAGCAGCCTATCTCCATGATACAAAATTAAGGCGCAGAGCATATGCATACAAAGAGAAGTCGAGGCTCTGGTGCGCCTAAGCAGCTCAATGAAACAGCTAAAGTGAAATGTCACTTCCTCCCTTGACACAGTCACTCTATGCTAAAATAGAACATGCTTTCTCTGGGAACAAGGGGAATCTATATTTCATAAGTTCCAAGAAAAAATACCGGGCTTGCATGATCAAAGATGAATGGCCAAGGTCAACGTGGAAGGTTCTTCATTTGAACTGCGTGATCTCAAAGCAAAGAAATAACATTGCTGTTGTGGATTCAGGGAAACAAGGCAATAAAAAGCATACAATAAAAAAAAAAACTGGCTGAATTCAGGCAGCTCATTAAGCCATGGGTTTGTTTAACTATAATCTGTCGATACGGCACAGTTGGCTTGAGTGATCTGCACATCAGCCAAAAGCAAACAAATCATGCAGAGGCGCAGAAGAACTCAGTTGCTGCCTCTTTCCAAGCCATCGAGTCTTTACAGTAACCTGTTAATAGGATACCTTGAGTTGGAACCACTGGGGGAAGTTCTGGGGAAGAATTTGAAGGCCTAGATCAGGGGTGTCAAACTTGATTTCATTGAGGGCTGCATCAGGGTTGTGTTTGACCTTGGGGAACAGAGTGGGTGTGACCAGCTTGACACCACTCATGTCGGGGGCATCTGTGGTGCCCAGGTAGACTTCCCTCAGACCCTCACTCACTCTCATAACCTTCCTCCCTTCCCTTCCTTCCTTTTCTTTTTCTTTCCTTCTTCTTTTTCCTTCCTTCTTCCTTCTCCTTTCTTCTTCCTTTCCTTCTTTCCTTTCTCCTTCTTTGCCCTTTTCCCATCTTCCCTTCTTTTTCTTTGTCTTTCCTCTTTCCCTTTCTCCTTTCCTGTCCCTTCTTCCATGCTCAGTTACAAAAGGGGGAACATTTCTCCTTTTGTTTTATTTTTAGTTTGTTTTGCTAGCCCTCTGCCAGTGAAAACGGAGCTCGTGGGAGGGAGCACATGCTCCATTTTCACTGGCAGAGGCACCACGGGCCGGTCCTTTGCTGTTTCCACGGCAGTCCCATGGACCAGGCCTCAACATCCCACAGGCCGAATCTGGCCTGTGGGCCTTGAGTTTGACACCCTGGCCTAGAATAAAGAACAGGTTTGGGTCCCAAAACAGCCTTTCTCAACTTTTTAATCCTGGAGGGAACTCTGAAACAATGTCCGGATCTTGGGGAACCCCTACATCACCAAAAAAATCCAAAAACTTCACCACACAAATTGCTTCTAAGCACACATTCCACAGTGGACAACAACATCTACAACAGCAAGATGGTAGGCAACTGAGATGTAGCCCATTAAAATTCCCACCACTATGAACACTAGCATTGCACAGTGCATGAAGTTCAAAAAACCCTTTAACAAAAAAAAATCACAATCTTTCATGGAGCCTTGAAATTGAGAAAAGCTGGTCCAGAATGGTGTTTCTCAATCTTGTCACCTTTAAGATATATGGACGACAACTCCCAGAATTCCCCACCCAGTATGGCAAATTTCACATCTGTTTCTGAGCCAGCTGCAGGTCCAGAAATCTTAAAAGTGGTCAAGGTTGAAAAACATTGGTCTAGAACAATGGTTCTCAACCTTTTCTTCACCACAGAGCCCTTTTAAATAGCATTTGTGGCCATGAACCGTGGCCACGACCACCAAAACTTAAGACTTAAATCATAACATTTCTTCAAGCCTTCATGGACCCTCCCATGATGACATCATACCCCCCCCCACCCAGGCATCCATGGACCACAGGTTGAGAACCACTGCTCTAGAACATGTCTGCCTGAGGAATTCTGGGAGTTGAAGTCTTAAAGTGGCCGAGTTTGGAGGCCTCTGATCTACAGCAATGAAGCTGACACTCTGTCATCCCGAGTTAGAAGAACTGCGGTTGGAGAAGTGAGCTGGAGGAAATCGACTAACTGGAATTCTGCATAGCCAAAGGTGAGGACACAGGTGGCATTCTTTCCCAAAAAAATCAACAGCCAAAATCTGTCAGAACCCAAATCAGCATTTATGGACCTCAGGTTTTTGGTGACCACCTGAGTTTGGGGAATTAATGAAACGCACCTGGATTGTATCGGGCAGGATGGTATGGCCATTGTGGTTAACTTTTGAATTTCGAGAGCATTGCCAGGTGCCACCATGGGCTTCCTTTACTAGACCTTCTTTCTTTCTCCACTGAATGTATATATCTTCTTTCTCTCAAGATGGTGTACACAATACTCCTCCTTCATTAGTTTTCCCTCATAACCACCACCACATAAGTGAGCTTAGGGCAGCTTTATTAACTTGGAGATGGATCAACTCCCAGAATTCCCCAGCCAGCCATGTTGGAAGTTGAAGTCGACACCTCTTCAAATTGACCAGGTTGAGGGAACAATTCTAAGAGTTGAAGTCATCTTCAAGCTTTCCAGGCTGAGAAATACTACTTAGGGCTAAGAGAGATTGGACTGGCCCACAATTACATAGGAAGCTTTCCTGGACTTCATTCTTTTAATACCGGTTTTATTATGCTTATTTTATTTACGAAAGCCACATTGAGGCTGATGATTGGGGTAGCATCTACATGCTGCAAAATAAATAAATAACCCACCTGCCCATCCGTCATTCCCTTCTAAGGATGGATTATTATTAGAATGAAAAACAGTGCCAGCTCAACAATGGTGTTAGTGAGGCAATCAGCTTTTTCAATTTAAAAACAGTTCCTGGGTTGAAACAGTATCTTACAAACTAAAAGCAGAAACAGGTGGGGGGGGGGGGAATATAAATCACATTAACATCCAAGCCAGAGTGATAAGCGCAAACTGATGTACAGAAGTGCACCCAAGATTAGTCCTGAAAGGAAAAGAGGCAGCTGAATTTATTTGCACCTGAGCAGGTAGTCCTCGACTTGAGAGCACAATTGAGCCCAACGTTTTGGTTGCTAAGTGAGGCATTTGTTCCCCAGCTGGTTTTAAAGAGGATTTAATCTTGTGGGGATATGAGGAAGCCTTGCTCAGATTAATCAAGCTATCCCAGGACTGTAATTCCCTTCTTTTTCACCTTATAAGAGGCCAGAAGAGTTTAAGGTGGACCACTCTAGAACAAGGGGGCTAATTCAAGTGTATACTGATAGGCCTTGACTTATGACCACTGCTAGCCCAAAATTTCTGTTGCTAAGTGAGGCAGTGGTTAAGTGAGTTTTGCCCCCATTTTATGACCTTTGTTGCCCCAGTTGTAAAGGGAGTCACTTCGATTTAGCAACACAGTTCTTCATTGAATCTAGCTTCCCCACTGACTTTCATGACACTGCAGCCATCATAAATATGATGTCAACTCATAAAATATTTCTATGGTCTTTTAAAGTTGCCAACAGAAAGGGAGGGGGGAGCAGTGCGGCAGCTTGCAAACCGAAAGTGCATTCCATCAATGTTTTCAAAGATAGTAACTAGGTGACTGAAGTTTCTGCCGTGCAAAATTCTAACTGGAGAGCATGATTGATGACTCTTGGCTATGGATGTGTCCCATTGGAGAATATAAATTATGATACACCTAGGGGGTGGGGGGGAAACCAGGGTCAAGGGTGACAATGAATGATGTGTCTCAGAGTCAGCTACACCCAGGCAGCACCGGCATGTTTACTCCTAACAAATCTTCTTTAAGTTTTGGAAGTTGGCTCGAGACTCATGATTTAAATGGGGGTAATTGCCAGAGCCCTGACATATGACTCAGTTGCCAAGACTCTGAATTTTGATTAGATGACCATAGGGATGCTGCAGTGGTCAGAAGTGTGAAAAACAGCCGTAAGTCACTTTTTTCAGGGCCGTTGTAACTTTGGACGGTCACTAAATGAACTGCTGCAAACCCAAACCTGCATTCCTTTTGTATTACAAGGGACAAATATGTGTAATCCAGCCACCGCACCAATATTTATAGAGCTAATTTATTTCTTTGGGACTGCCAATGAAACCTCAAACTCAAGAGAGTGTGAAGCACCTCTTTAATTTGGAACAGCCACATAAATAACTAAGAGGAGCAATTTCATTTCTATTCTGGGAAACAGGATAATACGATAACTTCAGCATGTTTATGAAGTCCTGCCTTCCTATGCGGTCAGAGAAATGTTTCATCTGCTACGCTTCTGGCACTCTTTTGACATTGAAGAATTCAAGGAAAATTCCCATTAACGGTTTTGCCTATCATCATCATCCGATTCAAATCATTCTTATTGTCCTGCAGAAAAGGAGACCATTTCTTGTGCTTTCATTTGGGATCTTCGATGCCAAAATACGAGCTTATGAAAGAGAAGGGGAAAAAGAAGAGAAGAAGAAGAAAAAATTTGGGAGGGACGAAATAAAATAGGGAAGGAATCGTTCTGTTGATCCAAAACAAAAGGGATAAAAAAGCTAAATAGCAATTAGCTTTTTTATTTACCCTAATACTATTGTACTGAGATGTATCAAAATCTCAGAGTTAAGCTTTCCAAAGAACAGAACTCCTTATTGGCTTCGGCATATTCCAGAAAAACCAGTAAGATAACAGAAATGAGCAAGATGTTTAATGGGATGAATAATGGAAAGTCGATTCCCAATGCCACAAGGATCCAGATGGCAAACTCTTTGGAATCCTTTTTAAGTTAGGGGAGTTTGTGTCTTCACCAGAAGGTGCTAAAGTACATTCTCGACTTACAACCACAATTGCACCCAAAATTTCTGTTGCTAAGCGAGTGTCAGGGCTCCGACAATACACACCCATTCAAATCATAAGTCTCTAGTTGTATCTCTCAGATTTAAAAAATTGATTTATTAGGAGTGACCATGTCGGCGTTACCTGGATGCAACTGACACTAAGACACATCATTCATTTCACCCTTGACCCTGGTCTTCCCCCCACCCCCTGGATGTATATTCTCCAATGGGACACATCCATAGCCAAGAGTCATCAATCTTGCTCTCCAGTAATAATCTTGCATGCCAACAGCTTCGGCTGTTGGAGCAATTATCTGAAGCATTTAAGGAATGCCCTACTCTTCCCACTCCCTTTCTGCTGGCAACTAAAAAGACCAAAGAAGTATTTTTTTAGTGGACAGTGAGACAGTTAAATGAGTTTTCCCCATTTTATGACCTTTCTAGCCACAGTTGTCAAGTGAGTCGCTGCAGTTGTTATGTTAGTAACGTGGTTGTTAAGTGAACCTGGTTTTCCCATGGATTTTGTTTGTCAGAAAGTCGCAAAAGGGGATCACATGACCCTGAGTCACTGCAACCGTCATAAATAGGAGTCAGTTGCCAAGCGCCTGAATTTTGATCCCGTGACTATAGGGATGCTCCAATGGCCGTGTGAAAAATGAGCATAAGTCACTTTTTTCAGTGTTGCTATAGCTTCCAACAATCGCTAAATGAATTGTTGTAAGCCAAGGACTCCCTGTAGATAAATGTTTAGTCTTCCTAACTAGACTATCCCAAAAGTTCTTTTTTCCAGAGGCAACTGGACTTCCTGGTTTTTCTTTGAAGAGGTTTCGCTTCTCATCCAAGAAGCTTCTTCAGTTCCAACTGGATGGTGGGGAAGGAAAAGATCTATACTCCTTGCAGGCACCTGGTCATTTGCATTCTTCTTTTTTTAAAACTAGAAAAGTCCAATTGCCTTTTGAAAAAGCACCTTTGGGGCAACCATGACCTGGGTGACTGAGAATCTCCATAGACAGATAACTAGAATAGCTTTTCGGCTTTCTTGAGAGGATGTGGAATGCAGCCAACCAAAAGCATTTTTAAATGACATCCTAAAGGACTTAGAAACAGCTATTGATCTTTTTTGTTAAGGGAAAAGGACGCCCTCCAACCATTGTGGTAGTCTGCTAGCAGGTCATTTAAAATTAACATCTGAATTATAGAAAAATATAGATTTCTTTCTTCCATGTTTCTATCTAGAGAGAGAGAGAGAAAGAGAGAGAGAAAGAGAAAGAATGAGAAAGAGAAAGAGAGAGAATGAGAAAGGGAGAGAGAGAGAATGAGAAAGAGAGAGAATGAGAAAGAGAGAATGAGAAAGAGAGAGAATGAGAAAGAGAAAGAGAGAGAATGAGAAAGGGAGAAAGAGAGAGAGAGAGAGGGAAGAGAGAGAGAGAGAGAGAGAGAGAAAGGAAAAAACAATCCAATGATTGCTAAAGGCAGAATCAAACTGGTTTTACAGTTTCAAGAATCCCTACTTTACACATTGGTGCTATCGGTCATCTCTTACATTCTATCAAGGCATTGAAACCTCATGATTTAGCAAGCTCTGAACTTGCTCACAGCCTTAAGATGTATCCAGTTACAAAATCATATGAAAATCCATCAACACACATAATATGCTAGGGCATATTTTAATCACAAGCTATTGAATAAAACCACCCTTGGCTGATTTCACACAACACATTAACCTAGAACCAAAGGGGAGGAAAAAATAAACCAGCAAACCAACTTAAACCAGTATCGAGACCTATAGACCTCCAACTCTGATTTAAGTAGTTCGTCTGAGCTATAGAGCAATACCCTAACCCACTTGGCAAGAAATATTCACGTTATTATCGCAAGTGTTAAATCTGGCATTCAGACCACTTATTGCCCAGTTAAACTCAACACAACTGTCTTTGCCTAGGTGTAAAAAGACATCCATGATGAAAAAGCAGAACTATGCCCGAATCATTCATATCCATGTGCCCAATTCAAGATTTAGCAGCAACATACAAGAGAGAGAGCTCAGCTTCGGAGTTAAACAGAACAGGCAACACCCCATCTCGATGTCTCCAAACCCCGCCCCACCTCAAATCTTCCCAAATGAGAAGCAACTACAACTCTACTTAAAGCACACAAATGTGTGCAACATGGCTAAAGCCTACCTTCACGTCAACTGCAGCAAGAATTAAAACTGAAGCGAAAATTGCCTTATGGCTGGACGGGATGCTGGTTGTGAATTTAAAGATCAGATCACCCATCCCACTAAGTTACAGTTGGTGGAGCCTGGACGGTAAGTTCTGCCATAAACCGCAGGTTACCAAATGACAAACAACCTGGGTTGCAAGCCGTATTAAGTCAAAGCCAAATAAAGCATGCAAGATGGAATCCCAGATCTTGTAGATTCCAGGACATCCAGCTTCACAAGAAGATGGAAAATGAACAGTATAGCTTTCCTCCTATGTCTTGAATTTTGACTCGACCCTTCGGTGGTCAAAAAATCACGACACTTGGATGGATGGGTGGACTTCAACTCCCAGAATTCCCTAGCCACTAGGCCAGGGATGATGATCCAGTGCTGGCTGGGGAATTCTGGAAGCTGAAGTCTATCTATTTTCAAGCTACCAAGGTCAAGAAACACTGACTTGGATCGGGGGGCTCAATCCATGGGCCGCGGACCAGTACCAGTCCATGGCCTGTTGGACGGCCAAGGGTACAAAACTTCATTTGCACATGTGCAGGATCTAGGTGGCATGCACAAAACCACCTCTTCTGTCTCTGTCCCCACCACACCACCGCTGAAGTCAGTGGCGATAGATAGGACGGGGACCACTGCCTTGGATAATACTCTGAAACCTGCAGTCCAAGAGACTCCATGCTTTGGTTGGGTCTGCTCCCATTTTCACACGTTGCAAAGATAGGGAGAGTAACCCCATCCCCCGCCACTCGCTCCCTTCAATTCTAGACCACTTGCACACATGCCCCAAAGCATGAAAGGTGAAGGAGGCAATTCTCTTTCCCCACCCACCACCACCTCCCACCACCACTTCAACTTCTCCGCTACCTGCATTCGGTGAGATTACAGCAGTAACTGCCACTTCTCCGGCTATTCCGCCGATCGGATCGAAATTCATTCCTGGACTTCCGGAGGCTGAAGTATTCGGTCAGCTTCCCAAAAGACGACATGGCACCAACACAGTCCAACCTTCGGCGTGTGGACATATGCCTGGATCACCCTGGGCGCCCCGTGACGGGCTTACAGCATGTTTGCTTAAGTCCCAAGATGTGTCACCCAACGCTGGCTGTCGAAGAGAGTTGGAGAGAGAGAGAAAGAGAGAGAAACGCAAGGAGTTTTAGCCAGAACAAGCTACAAATCTCCCAGGGATGGATTCTGCAGGCTCAAAAGCAACACCCGGGCGATGAGATATTATTAATTAAGGACATCCTCATGGCGCTCCAGAGTTGGGAAAGGAAAAAAGAAAGAAGAAAAAAGCTTTTGGCACTGACAAAATGCATTTCACAGTTCTTGCTCTAAAGAAAAGATTTTGGCACAAAGAGGTGCATTTACATAAGAAAGTGGAGGGGGAGCTGGGTTTAATTAAAATGGAGGCTGGGTGGCTTTTTAGCATGGACCTTATGAAGGAGGAACTACAGTGCAACAGTCAAAGGTGTTTTTTTAAAAAAACTGGGTTGAAAGCTGGGAAAGAGAATTTTTTTCCTCTTTTGCAAAATCCACTGGGCCAGGATTTTTCAGAGAAGAATCTGCTGCCTTTAAGAACAGATGAAAGGAAAATACATACGCACACACACACACACACACACAGAAGTCATCATACATACATTAGAACTTTCAAGAGTGTCACATTATTAACCTTTAACCAGGAGGGGTACATTTGGACAAAAAGGAAGAGGGAATATTTGGACCATGGTGCATTTAATGCACAGTGTAAATATTATGACTGAGAAGGACATGGGTATGAAATGGCAAATGAACCAACTATTCTTTTGCCAACTGTTGTGGGTGCCATATTAAAAATGGAAAACAAACTGCTCTTGGAGCTGCCTCAAGCCACATCTGAGAACGGAGGAGGATTGGGAATCCGTTGTACAATTTCCCCTGAAAACAATTTTACTTTCCGTGTCAACCCTCTGCGGCTTCATCCATCCGACAAGCAAGACGGCCAGCGTCCAACCTCAACTGCCACCCCCAAAAAAGGAGCACAGCTGCTTTGGAAACCGGGTTGCAAAGGGGAGATTTCCCTGTGGTTTTCTACGAGGCTCCAATGCTATTTGAAGAAACATTCAAAGCAATGGTGGCCAACCCTCTTTCCTTCCTTCTCCCCTTGGGGGGGACAGGATTCCTCCGAGGTGCCCCCTCCCCTCCAACTAAAAGCCTACATGCACGCCAGGACCCCCTCCCCCCCCTTCCCTTGTCCTCCTTTTTCCTCTGGTGGTTGCAGATGCCTGAACACAACATCTGAAACACATGCACACACAAACAGACAGGCACACACAGATGCACAGAAAGAGAGGGGGAAAGCCATGGCAGGGTGGGGGGGAAGGGCATGGTGGAAGCAAGAAAAACAAACCCCCTTTAAACCACAATGCCTGTGCACAGGGCACCTGCTGATTTCCCCCAGCTGCACAGCTTTAGGAGGGTCTGTTGTGTTTGGCGATCACTTCCCGCAGTCTCTGAAGGAAAAATCTCTCTCTCTCTCTTCTGCCTCTCTTTCCCTTTCAGCTGCTTGGCAGTAGTAGGTTAAAAAGGAGAGAGAGGGAGGGGAGGGAGGAGAGGGAGAGAGGAGAGGGAGAGAGGAGGGAGGGAGAATGAGAGAGAGAGAACGGAGAGAGAGAGAAGAGAGAGAGAACGAGAGAGAGAACGAGAGAGAGAGAACGAGAGAGAGAACGAGAGAGAGAGAGAGAGAATGAGAAAGAGAGAATGAGAAAGAGAGAGGGGGGGGGAGGGAGAGAGGGAGAGAGAGAGAATGAGAGAGAGAGAGAGAGAGAGAGAGAGAGAGAGAGAGAAAGAGAGAGAGAGAAAGAGAGGAAAGAGAGAATGAGAAAGAGGGAGGGAGAGAGAGAGATCTATGCAAGCTTCAGGCAAACCGCCTTGCTCCCTGCTGAAGATTTTATGAGACCAAAATGCAACCTGGAGGATTTCTTCCCCACTTCCATCCGGCGCCTAAAACGATCTCCCCTTCCTCTCCTCCCGCCAAAGTCAGATTAAAAAACCAAAACAAAACAAACCACCTTCTTGCCTCGGGGATGTAACTAATAAATAACCCCTCCATCCATTTACTTGCCGGGTGGGGGAGGAGGAGGAGAAGGCTCAGAAAAGCGGCATTGGCTTGCTCGTGGGTCTCTCCTCACATGTCCACTCCGCCTCTGTCCCTTCTCGCAGGGAGGACGGCCACCCAAACAAACTGCGATCTTCTGCCAAACGAGGTCGGGGAAAGCCGAGTGGTACAGAGATGGGGAGGGACGCGAAGGAGGGGGTGGCAGGAGAGAGAACAGATGGAGGGGAGGGGGAGAGGGGGGAAAAAAAAAAAAGACAACACCAGCACTTTTCAGAGAGTCCTTTCCTCCAGCAAGGCTCTTCCAGATGCAGAGTGCTTTTTTTTTTTCTTTTCCCCGGGGACTGATGCCCACACCTTGGGAAGGTTTTTGCGACGGTTGGTGATGCAGAAAAGAACTGGCAGCTACTAAGCAACACAGCCAGGAAAGGGGAGGTAACGTCTCCATTTACCTGCAAGGTGAGGGGGTTTTAGACTGGGCTAATTTTAGAGGGGAGAGGAATTGTTCACATCCGTCTTTGCATCTTCTGGATCCTCCGATGTGGGCAAGCGCCAGGATCCGCCAGGGGTTTTGTTAGTTTGACTGACTGCACTTTCCCGTCCGCTTGAGTGAGCGATAAGGGCTGCCTACAGGTGGCTCCTTGGAATATCTTCTGCAGAATTCTGATAGGCAGGTGAAAGAAAGAGGTGGTCTGATGTAATTAAGAGCGCCCCAATTCCACAATGCTACGACTTGCCGGTGAAAATGGCTACCGGTCATCTCAACCAATAGCCCAAAACTGCTTTTTCTTTCTTTCTTTTTTTAGTGACCCAGCTTCTGGTTGGATGGGAACATTGACCAACCAAAGGTTGGCTGATCTTATCAAAGGAAGCCAGATCTGACTTGCATCCTTTTCTGGTAGAAGGCTATCAAGATATTCCCAGAGAGTCTTTAAAAACAAAAAAGAAAAGCATCCCCCAAAAGAAGGATGGGAAATCATTTCCATGAAGTCATCCATCCATGACATCACCAGAAACGGAGGTCAACTCAAGGGGACGCAACTTGAGGTGGATGCTTTCATGTCAACCCAGGTCAGCCAAAGACAGCAGAAGCAACAGCAAGGAGAGGATGAGGAAAAGGAAGTTAAGGATCCCCAAAAAGGAAAGGCAGAAACCGGATCTTTACCAAACGGAGGGCATGGACCTGCATCTTTCACATTCACGTGTGAACGGTTATCCCCCATCCCACATGATCAAGTCATCCAGCGCAGTCTATCGTTTAAAGGGAGGGGCAGCCACCAACCAGCTATATTTAAAAGGCAAAACCTCTGGGAAGAAAACGCAGAGGTTTAAAAGCCACACACACTCGTGCCCATTTTGCACCGTTGATTGAGGCCGACATGGAACGAAAGAGACTTCTGGGTAAAAGGCATGCCAAGTGAACACGGGATTCAAACCGATTCACTCATCTGTTGCTTATTCTTGAAGAGGTGTTCTAGTGCTAGTATTCAAATATGACCGGCAAGTTGTCACTCTTTTTTAAAAAAAAAAAAAAATCACTGGGGTTGCCGTGGATTGCAAGAGATCCTGTCATGGATTGCAAGATTGCAAGAGATCCTGTCGTGACCTGATAGAGGAGATGGCCATCATTGGAACAAGGCAAGGAGAGCACACGGAGCTTCAAAAGTGCTTTCCAAATGTGCTTTCCCAAAAGGCAAGTGGACTTTCTTGGTTTTTCCTGTCAAGCCATTTAGCAACCATTCTGTTAAGACCGAGATGGAGAAGTAACATTGCCACTAATCCTCCCATTTGCAAATTGCAAAGCCGAGGAAAGCTGGAGTTGTAATGTAAGCAGAGTCATGGCTTCACTTAGCCGCTACTTCGCTTAATGGTGAAGTTGCCAGTCCCAATCATGGTCATTAAATGAGGACTATATCAACCCTGAAGGTGACCTGGCCGGAGCCATCTTGGAGCTTCAGTGTTGCCACACTGGAGCTGAGGGATAGGGATGGGAGAATAGAGATAGCTGGGGTTTTGTAGCCAAAACAAAATACTTTCTCTTGGGAACCAAGGACATTCTCACACCTGGTCAGAGGAAGGCAGAGTGACGTTACCCGGCAATGGGACGGCATCTTGATTGGACCATGTGACTGATTGTTTGGGGAAAAGGGGAAAAAAACGTTTACTTTTAATCAGGTGAAAATCGCAGGAATCTTCAAAGTCGGTTTTCACCAGATCTCTGCCAATCTCTCTCTATATATAAGTGATATACCCCTCACGCATCATCACAAAATCTCCAGAACTGTAAAGCCTACAAACTTGAAATTTGGCACCTATGTTCCCCTTGGCTTCTAGGTGCTCACTAAGAAAGGATTTTTTGAAATGATCATTAGAGCATTAGTATTTCCTATATTATTATTAACACTCTCTGATGCTAAGGAGTTCTACTCCCCCTCCCCACCTGAAAAGAAATCTGTCCCAAATGCAAAACACAAGCAGAGGAGAGGAGTTTCAGTTTCAGTTTCAGTTTCACAGCACCAAGCAGCCTTAGTACAGAACAGTTGAGCTAAGCCACGCCCAGGCTCCTTGCTGTCTCCTTCTTGCTCACACAGCAAATACTGTTTCCATGTTTCAGTTTCCAAACAGCCCTCAACTCTCACACACTGACTGACAGGACGCTAGCCAGATGAATACAGATGGATGCTGGTAGGCAGAGGCACAATTTTTTTCCTTATTTTCCTCCTCAAAAACTGAGCCCGATCACACAGTTTCGTAGCGAAGCACGGGTATTCGAGCTAGTTTGGATATATCCAATGAAGCTATTCTTTGAGGAATCCATCTGCCTTGGAGTTTTGCTTGCTATGGGTTTATTACTTGGAACCCTGACAGACTACCCATAAACTACAATATATAAACCTTAGACCAGGGGTGTCCAACCTTGGTAACGTTAAGCCTGGAGGACTTCAACTCCCAGAATTCCCCAGCCAGCTTTGCTGGCTGGGGAATTCTGGGAGTTGAAGTCCTCCAGGCTTAACGTTACCAGGTTGGACACCCTGCCTTAGACCAAGATGTAAACCCAGTCAAAAATAGATCAACCATTCTTCCCTTGCAAAAATTGAGATTCCGAGCTTATTTCCTCGAATTGCCACCTCTCTCTGCCCAGGTTCCGCCTCCTTTCTTTATTTCTAATTATCAGAAAACTGCAAAACAACAACAACAACAACCCTGGAACGGCTCGCCATTCCAGCAAAGCCAGCAACACCCAGATCTCTGGTATTTTTCTCTTTCAAGGGGGAAAAAAAATAGCCCCCACCTCTCCTCCATTAACTCAGCTGTAGGAAAAAGATCTAGGTAAATGTGACAGCCTTCTTTCCCCGAGAGACTCTGGAAGCACAGGAAGAGGTGATTTAAAACGAGAAGGCAAGGCGTAAAAAAAAAAAAAAGCTCTCTGCTTCCACTGAAATGAGAGCCCCACCCAAACCACTCGAAAAGCCAAAAGGGCGCCTGAAGTTCCCTCTGCAAAGACTCTTCAGAGCATGCAGCCTAATTATCTTACGTAGCTTTTTCTCTGGTAATATTACACTACTAACTAGAGCACACAAAACATTTGCTAGACCAATGCTCGAATACAGCTCATCAGTCTGGAACCCACATTACGTATCTGATATCGACACAGTTGAGAAAGTCCAGAAATATTTCACAAGAAGAGTTCTCCTCTCCTCTATTCGTAGCAGAATATCTTATGCCACCAGACTCGAAATTCTAGACCTAGAAAACCTACAACTACGCCGCCATCGGTCCGATCTAAATATAGTATGTAAAATCATACAGGGCAATGTCCTACCTGTCAATGAATACTTCAGCTTCAACCATAACAACACAAGAGCAAACAATAGATACAAACTCAAGGTAAACCGCACCAAACCTAATTGCAGGAAATACGACTTCAGCAACAGAGTGGTCAATGTCTGGAATACTCTACCTGACTCTGTGTTTTTTTTTTCCCAAATCCCAAAAACTTTAACTTTAGACTGTCTACTATTGACCTCACCCCTTTCCTAAGAGGTCTGTAGGGGATGTGCATAAGTGCACAACGTCCCTGTCCTATTGTTTCTTTTCTTATCTTTTTATTTTTCTTATATGTATCCATGTATTCATAACTATGTTTTTACTTATACCTATTATCTTGTAAGCAATTGACAAAAGTAAATAAATAAATAAACCCAGGACTGTTGAAATTCTTTCCACCCACCCACCCATCCATCCATCACTTCTTGCCTTGCCTTCAGGTGCTGTGGAGAAGAAGGGATACAGACGTTGCTGTGTTTGTCAGCAAAGTCATAGATCTGTTGGAGATAAAGTGGACCCAACAGCCTTCAATCATCTCTGTGATTTGGCTTGGCATTCTTCAGTCAGATGAACAGATGAACAGAGCTGGAAGGGACCTTATAGGTTATCTAGTCCACCACCACCCCGCCCAAGCAGGAAACCCTACACGACTAATGGCTAACCTTTTCGGCAAAGGTAAACTGCTTAGAGAGGGCTGTAAAGCACTGTGAAGCAGTATACAAGTCTAAGTGCTATTGATATACTGATACCATTTCAGTTGAATTACATTTCAAAGCAAGCAAAGTGGAACAGTATTGAATTTGAGTTTAGCTCTGTTATTTGGAAATTTGTCTATCATGTGCTCCTGGACCGTGTTGTACACTTGCTTAAAAAAGACAGAAGGTTCTGTGCTGTTCTTGGAAACAAACAGAAGAATATGTATAAAGACAAAGATGAAAAATCTATCTATCTACAGGTAGTCCTGACTTGCGACTATACAGTAACTGGGAATGGAACTCCAGGGGTGGGATTCTACCAGTTCGCACCTATTCGCTAGAACCGGTTGTTAACACTCTAAGCAGTTCGGAGAAACGGTTGTTAGAAGAAATTACTGGGCTAATCCTGTAAGGAAGGCAGGAAGGAAACATTCTGGTGTTGCTTACAGAAATTGCCTCTCCGTAAACCCTTATTACATTCTTGGCAGGACTAGACTTCCTGTCTCAGGAACTTCTCGGGAGTTTTTTCCCCTCCTTTGCTGGTACTTTGCTTGTGTGGAGGGACCATTCAAAGTTACAATGGCACTGAAAAAGGTGACTTATGACCATATCTAAGCAAGATAGCAATAGCACTTAGATTTTCACGGTGCTTTACAGCCCTCTCTGAGTGGTTTACAGAGTCAGCCTCTTGCCCTCAAGCAATCTGGGTCCTCATTTTATTCTCCTCGGGAGGATAGACTGCTGAATCAACCTTGTGCTGGTCAGGATCGAACACCTGGCAGTGGGCAGAGTTCGCTTTCAATAACAATAGTAATAGCAGACTTATATACCGCTTCACACTGCTTTTCAACACTCTCTGGTGGTTTACAGAGCCAGCCTCTTGCCCCTAATAATATGGTCCCTCATTTTATAGACCTTGGAAGAATGGAAAGGCTGAGTCAACCTTGAGACAGTCAGGATCGAACTGCTGGCAGTTGGCAGAGTGAGCCTGCAATCCTGCATTGTAACCACTGCGCCACTGGGGATCCAAGATGATTGATAAGTGAAACTCAACTTTATGATATGTTGTTGTTTTTTGCCCCGTTGGTTAAGCAATTCACAATGCTTGTTAAGGGAATTATGTGGTTGCTAAGCGAATTTGGCTTCCCCTTATTGATTTTCCTTGCTGGATGGAAGCCAGCTGGGAAAGTCACCAATGGTGGCCATGTGACCTGCCAACTATTATAAATACATGGTAGTTGCCAAGCAGCTGGATTTTGATTCCGTGACTGTGGGGATTTTGTGGCCGTCATGACTGCGAGGACCACAACCACTGTTACTTCGGTCCCTAAAAAGAATGGTGGTTAAGTCAAGGACGGCCTGTACATTGGAATTCATTCAAAGCGTACTTCCATCTAATCTAAACTTGAGAGCATTGATTGTGACTGCCTCGAGGATTAGGTTGGAAAAAGTTCATGAAGCGGGATTCTTAAATGCCAGGGAATTGATCTCGCAGGTGAATTTTGAGAGGACCTGCATATAGGATACAAGCCCCTCTTGCTGTCTTCAGAAGCCCCTCTAGCACTTATCCCCAAAGACAGAATCCCAGTGCTGTTGGGTTTTTGACAAATGCTTTCTGACAACACAGGGAGCCGAAGCCGAAGACTCGGAGGACACCATGCGTAATGCTTAAAATCAACCTGAAACGAAGCTCCTTCAACATCCAGAGACTGGAACGGGACTGGGTCCCTGTCAAAACAAATAAATTGCCCAGGTACACATGACAAAAGGAAAACACTGGAGCCTTTGCCATTTGTCATCAGAAAGGAAATCCATCACAATATGGGAGAAAATGATCTCTTTCTAGAAGTCAGTCTGCAGCCTCTATGGAGAATTCGCTGAGGCTACCAGCCATTTCTAGCACGGAGATGCTCTTCCAGTTCAGCCATGTTTAGATGATAAAGGTGCAAACCTGGCCACTAAAACCGTAAGGTAGCATATAATGCAAGCCAAGCCAGGGTGACTTGGAAGCCATCTTTCCTGCCTTAGCAGAGGGTGCGAACCCAGACAAGTGTGTGGCTTATTCTACAAACCATTTCAAAACACGGTTGAGGGATGCATGAAGCTTTATTTGGGTGCAATGCCAACATGTCATATGGGGCATAGCATTATATAGATCACATAGTCCTTTGCTGAAAGGAGGAAGGAAGGAAGGAAGGAAGGAAGGAAGGAAGGAAGGAAGGAAGGAAGGAAGGAAGGAAGGAAGGGAGGGAGGAGGGAGGGAGGGAGGAGGGAGGGAGGGAGGAGGAGGAGAGGAAGGGAGGGAGGAAGGCACATGGATAGAAGGAAGGAGATGAATAAGGGCGGGAGGGAGGGAGGGAAGAAGGGAGGAAGGAAGGAAGGAAGGAAGGAGGGAGGGAGGGAAGAAGGAAGAAAGGAAGGAAAGAAGGAGGGAGGAAGAGGAAGGGAGGTAGGAAGGAAGGCACATGGATAGAAGGAAGGAGATGAATAAGGGAGGGAGGGAGGGAGGGAAGAAGGAAGGAAGGAGGGAGGGAAGGAGGAAGAAAGGAAGGAAGGAAGGAAGGAGGGAGGGAGGAAGAAAGGAAGGAAGGAAGGCACATGGACAGAAGGAAGGAGATGAATAAGGGAGGGAGGGAGGGAAGAAGGAAGGAAGGAAGGAAGGAAGGAAGGAAGGAAGGAAGGAAGGAAGGAAGGAAGGAAGGAAGGAAGGAAGTCTTATTACAAAGACATATGGTCACTGTACCTGCAGGATTAGTAGGCAAGAAAGAACCGAATGTGTGTGTGTGTGTGTGTGTGTGTGTGTGTGTGTGTGTGTGTGTGTGTTTGTTTTCTTAAGTTTTCGCGGGTACTTACATGTTTGGTATTCAGCTTTGTTCGGGTATTTTCCCATGTTGTTATAGTTGTGCTTTTAAAGTTGTAGCAACGTTTCTAGTAGTAATATATGTATGTATGTATGTATGTATGTATGTATGTATGTATGTATGTATGTATGTATGTATTTGAATGTGTTGTATGTTACAGAACAAAACAAAGTAGTACTAACTTCCATGTGTAACCCCAGCAAGGTTGCAACCTACAAGTGCAATGTGATCGGTTACCAACACCATCTCTTATAATACCTCCTAATTTTTCTGCTGTTCTGAAACCTGAGCAGGACGCCTGCATTTGAACACCGCTTGCACTATTCATCCATGTTCTTGCTAGCAGCCGACTGAATCTGGGGAAACTAGTCGCTAAACGTCTCACACACCCAAGTGTAGCTTTACCCTGCTAGAGCAGCTTTGCTATGCAGCCCTTTCCCTGACAAGGTTAATCTCTTCGTGAGGATGTATTCCCAGGAGTGTTGGAGACGGCTTGACTCAAGATTTTTGAAGGAGCACATTTATAGAAACTGTAAGCCTCAAAGGGGCTTGTTCCTTTTGTAAACATAGGCTAACAATATCCAGAAATGTAGATGTGTAAAGATAAAAAGAAGAAGAAAAGCAGGTGCTCTTATCTGATGTTCCTTCCTACAAGGCAGCTGGGCTTGGATAACCTGGGGGCAAAAAAACACACATCGCTTTATCTCGTACCCTTGACAGCCAGCTGCAGAGCAGTTGAGGGCTCGCTGGTGTTCACTTTATTCAACTGTGATCATTCGTCTGGCTGCGACATGACAAAAAATTAACTCTCGTAGAGTCACCAAGGACATGCCAGTTGGTGGCCAAAAGAAAGAGCTTTGGAGACTCTAGAACAGGGGAGGGGCCAAACTGGATTTCTTTGAGGGCCAGATAAGCATTCAGGGGTGGGATTCTACCAGTTGGCACCTATTCGCTAGAACCGGTTGTTAACACTCTAAGCAGTTCGGAGAACCGGTTGTTAGAAGAAATTACTGGCCTAATCCTGTAAGGAAGGCAGGAAGGAAACATTCTGGTGTTGCTTACAGAAGCTGCCTCTCCGTTAACCCTTATTACATTCTTGGCAGGACTAGACTTCCTGTCTCAGGAACGTCTCTGGAGTTTTTTCCCCCTCCTTTGCTGGTACTTTGCTTGTGTGGAGGGACCATTCAAAGTTACAATGGCACTGAAAAAAAGTGACTTATGACCATTTTTCACACTTAACGACTGTTGCAGCATCCCCACAGTCACGAGAGACCAGGCGAGGAGATGCGTGCCTCGATGTGAATGATATTGAGTTGGCCACACCCAGCCAATAACATGACCACCAAGCCACGCCCACCACCTAAGCCACGCCCACAGAACCAGTTGTTAAAAATTTTGAATCCCACCCGTGTAAGCATTGTAGTTCTTCTCCCCGGGCCGGACAGTGGGGGGTAGGAGATGGGCCGGACACCCCCTGCGCAGCATCCTGGTAGCCCGTATTGGCTGGCAGGGTGCTGCAGAAGACTGTCCAGGCTGAAAACAATGCCCTGTTTCGACTGCCAGAGACACCACGGACCAGCCCTTTGCTATTTCCAGGCTGGCCTTGCGGGCCTTGAACTTGACATCCCTGCTCTCGAAAGTGTCCAGAGAAGAGACCCAAAAGTGATTCGGGGCCAGAGGCTAAAATATAAGAACAACAGTTGCAGGAATTAGATATGTCTCATTTAAGGAAGAGAAGGACCAGGGGTGACAAGATAGCAGCCTTCCAATAATTGAGGCGCTGCCACAGAGGAGGAAGGAGTCACATGTTTTCCAAAGCCCCTGAAGGCAGGACAAGAAGCAACGGATGGAAACTAAACGAGAGAAGCAACCTAGAACTTAGGAGAAATTTCCTGACAGTGAGGACAATTAACCAGTGGAACAGCTTGCCACCAGAAGTCGTGGGCGCTCCCTCACTAAAGGTTTTTAAGAAGAGACTGGACAGCCACTTGTCTGGAATGGTATAGGGCTGTGATGGCATTGCATTATGGGTGCAGCCACACACTTTTGGCTCACGACGAGGAAAAGGTTAGCCATTACTGGTATAGGATCTCCTATACTTGAGCAGGGGGTTAGACTAGAAGACCTCCAAGGTCCCTTCCAACTTATTCGGTTATTATTATAAATTTAATCAAAATAGGGAGTCTGTCTTTAACCCAACGCAAAAGCTGAATTGGGTTTCCTGATCCAGCTTGATTGAGTCTTATCCCCAGTTTCCAGCAGCTAAACACGCCGGAAAGTTTAAAGTTGGAAGTGATTAGCCTGACTTGCCTCTAGGCAAACCAGGATTCGAGAACCAAAAATAAATCCTTGCTTAACGAACCTGGCTTATAGAGTTGCATTGGACTGACCGAAGATCAGATGGGCTTCTTGACTTGCTGTTCAGAGGAAACCAATGGGATGTGTCAAGGGGTCTGTTTTGCAGAATTGTCCAAAATCCTGGATCAACTTTCAAAGCAAAAACTGGAGAGCAGCTTCTTCAAAGCTAACAGATCTATTACAGCAGAAGACGCAGGCAAGCATGTCCTCAGATGGCAAGCTTACATACCCTCTGGAATACCAGTCGTTTGTCTTCCTCTGCACTCATTTATATTGTCCAAGACTGTAGAACTGAAGGAAACACACGCGAGGCTCATCCATCAAAGCCAGTGGAAAACTGCACACACTCTATTTCCTTCAAAGAACATCATAACCTAGAAGAGATCAACGCAGCCTTATAAAAATGGCATAAAAAGGCCACTGCGAACTAACTTCATATAATTCTAGGCCTCGACTTGTTTTCTTCTTGGTTCCTTTGTGTGTGTGTGTGTGTGTGCTTTATCATTCTTTTTGTCTTTGGTCTCTGAGGGAAGAGCCTCTCCAACCTGGTTGTTAAGTGAATCTGGATTCCCCGTTGACTTCGCTTGTCAGAAGGTCCCCTGGGACGCTGTGACCGTCGTAAATGTGAACCAGTCGCCAAGCGCCTGAATTTTGATCACATGCCTTGGGGGGGGGGGCTGCAACGGTCTTGAGTGTGAAAAATGGTCGTTAAGTCGCTTTTTCAGTGCCGTTGCAACTTCAAATCATCACGAAATGAACGGTTGTCAGTTGAACACGATCAGTACGAGCTAAAACCATCTTGGAACCAAACCCAGGTTAATTCGTCTGATGGCTTGGTCCAACTGGAGTTCTATCCCCCCATCTAAATGGGGCTTACATGCCCTCTCCTCCATCTTCAACTTCTATTCAGATGCAGAATTCTTCAGGACCCCAGCATGTTCTGCAGAACTCAACCAGAGGTGGTCTTCAGCCAGTTCTGACAGGTTCTGGAGAACCAGTAGCAGAAATTTTGAGTAGTTTGGAGAACCAGCAAATACCACTTCTGACTGGCTCTGCCCCATCTCTTCTCTGCCTCCCATTGAGGCCCAGCTGATCGGCTGGGTCTTCTTTGGTTGCCCTGCACAGGAGAACAGAGCTGGAAAGCAGGTTAGAGGGGTGGGGAGGGAATGGGGATGTTGCAGTATCCTTCCCCCACCACGCCCACTAAGCCACGCCCACCAAGCCATGCCACGCCCACAGAACCGGTAGTAAAAAAAATTGAATCCCACCACTGAACTCAACCTCTGGCAAAGGTACCTGAGTAACAGAAGTTTCCACGTTTTCCTTCTATCCAGATCTCCTCCTGTTTTTGGCAGAGCTGGAGAAAGAGAGTGGGAGGGAAAAAATGGGTAGCAGCTATTGGAGAAGTGCAGGAACAGAGAAATTCTAATTCCCTGTTTTCCACTCTGCTGTCTTTGTAAATTTATCTCAAGCAAAGCGCTAACATCGTTAACAGCTACACTGCTGGTTCAAGCATGAAAAATGAATGGAGCCTTTCTAGCAAATCAGTCTCTCTGTCTCTGTCTCTGTCTCTGTCTCTGTCTCTGTCTCTGTCTCTGTCTCTCTCTCTCTCTCTCTCTCTCTCTCTGTCTCTGTCTCTCTCTCTCTCTCGTCCATCGAAATATGAAAAGGTAAGAAGAGTAAAAGCCAAATCATAAATCTTTTCACCTGGGGCACCTCTAGTGCAGCAACCGTTGCCAGGAGCTGACAAGATCAAAGTAACAGAACAGATAAAAGCAATGGAGATTTATGGGGATAAAGAGACTGGTCCCAAGCAGAGTGGCTGGGATTCACACGTGAAGCACCCAGCCTCGTTTTAATTAGCTTGATTTGGTGTCAGGATTCCAGCACTTAACCCCCAATTAAATCATGAGTCTCGAGCCAAACTTCCAAAACTTCCAAAGGATTTATTGGGAGTTAACATGTCCGGCACTGCCTGGGTGTAGCCGACTCTGAGGCACATCATTCATTGTCACGCTTGACCCTGGTTCCCCCCCCCCCGCCCCTCTGGGTGTATCATAATTCATATTCTCCAATGGGACACCTCCATAGCCCAGAGTCATCAATCATATTCTCCAGTTAGAATTTTGCAGCAGCAGAAACTTCAGTCACCTAGTTACTATCTTTGAAAACATTGATGGAATGCACTTTCGGTTTGCAAGCTGCCGCACTGCTCCCCCCTCCCTTTCTGTTGGCAACTTTAAAAGACCATAGAAATATTTTATGGGTTGACATTTGGGACAGCCTATACTCTGGACCCAAGGTATTGTGTTCAGTCAACAAATAGGGTTAAACAAGGATATTAGGGCTATATATGCACCGGTCTGGGTCTAATCCCTCCCCCCATCTTTTCTCTCACACTGAGCTACTAACTGTTCACCTAATAGAAATTTCCTTTCTTCAAAGGAAGAAAAATGAGAGTTCATTTTCAAAAAAAAAAATGGGGCTTTCAGGAAGACCCAAAGGTGTTTTTTCCCAAAAGTTAAGTAGACTTCAGTCTTCCTTGGGGGGGGGGGGGCTCCCTTGAAAACGTTCGCTTCTCATCCAAGAAGCTTCTTCAGCTCTGAGAAGGTTCTTTTCAAGGAAGGAAGGAAGGAAGGAAGGAAGGAAGGAAGGAAGGAAGGAAGGAAGGAAGGAAGGAAGGAGGGAGGGAGGGAGGGAGGGAGGGGGAGGAAGGAAGGAGAGAGAAGAGAGAGAGAGAGAGAGAGATAGAAAGAAAGAAAGAAAGAAAGAAAGAAAGAAAGAAAGAAAGAAAGAAAGAAAGAAAGAAAGAAAGAAAGAAAGAAAAGAAAGAAAGAAAGAAAGAAAGAAAGAAAGAAAGGGAGGGAGGGAGGGAGGAGGGAGGGAGGGAGGAAGGAAGGAAGGAAGGAAGGAAGGAAGGAAGGAAGGAAGGAAGGAAGGAAGGAAGGAGGGAAGTCTAATTGCCTTTTGGAAGAGCACCCTTGGGACAACCATGACCTGAATGATTGAGAATCTCTGTAGTTTTTCAGGCAGACTTTGATCAAAGCAAACATTTCATCACCATCTTAACTCCTATTTTGGCATCATGGTGCTGAGGCATGGACACAGCGATGCCCCAAAATAGACTGTGGGGACAAAGATTTCTCACATTTACAAGAAAGCATCTTTCAGAACATCTCAGGGGCAAGCTTCGTGTTAAAACAGCAGACTGGTTTAAATCAAGTTTTTCCATATTTCCAAATCAAAGCCACCATCATTGCTTCCTCGAACTAGTCAAACATTGGGCTCACTGCTCAGTAATTCTACTCATGATTGCCAGTTAAAGGTAGCCACCATCTGACTATCTTGGAGCAATTTCACTTTATTTGAGGTGCAGCTTTGGTAGCTTTTCAGAGAAACCAAAAAAAAAAAAAAACCATCAAAAAGATGGAAACGAGGTTCACAAATGCTCTGGGAGCTGCAGCAGCCATGACCACAGGGAGGATCAAACAGTTGTTGTTGTTGTTGTTGTTGTTGTTGTTGTTGTTGTTGTTGTTGTTATATTATTATTGTTGTTGTTGTTGTTGTTGTTGTTATTATTATTGGAAAGCAGCGCTATCCTCAAGCCGACCCATCTCACGAAATTGTTCTGCAGCCGTGCTTTAAGCAATCCCCTTGGCGTCTACTCAGATGCAAGCCAGATGGTGTTGGATGGGATTCGCATACATTTCAAGAATAGCAATTTGCCACAGAAAAAATATGCCGGTGCTGGGCCAAGTCATCCATTTATTTTTACCCCTATTTATTTTTATCCCTATTTATTTTTCCTTTTTTTATAAATAATTCAAGGTGGCCTAATAGTCCCCCCACCTCCTGTTTTCTGCACAAGAACCCTGTGAGGTGGGTTGGGCAGAGAAAGGAGGACAGGCTCAAGGATACCCAGCCAGGACTAGAACTCACTGCCTCCTGGTGATTGGCCCAAAGTCACCCAGTTGGCTTTCATGCCTAAAATGGGACTAGAACTCACCATCTCCTGGTGATTGGCCCAAAGTCACCCAGCTGGCTTTCATGCCTAAGATGGGACTAGAACTCACCATCTCCTGGTGATTGGCCCAAAGTCACCCAGCTGGCTTTCATGCCTAAAATGGGACTAGAACTCACCATCTCCTGGTGATTGGCCCAAAGTCACCCAGCTGGCTTTCATGGCTAAGGCGGGACTAGAACTCACCATCTCCTGGTGATTGGCCCAAAGTCACCCAACTGGCTTTCATGGCTAAGACGGGACTAGAACTCACCATCTCCTGGTGATTGGCCCAAAGTCACCCAGCTGGCTTTCATGCCTAAAATGGGACTAGAACTCACCATCTCCTGGTGATTGGCCCAAAGTCACCCAATTGGCTTTCATGGCTAAGACGGGACTAGAACTCACCATCGCCTGGTGATTGGCCCAAAGTCACCCAGCTGGCTTTCATGGCTAAGACGGGACTAGAACTCACCATCTCCTGGTGATTGGCCCAAAGTCACCCAGCTGGCTTTCATGCCTAAAATGGGACTAGAACTCACCGTCTCCTGGTGATTGGCCCAAAGTTACCCAGCTGGCTTTCATGCCTAAGATGGGACTAGAATTCCCAGTCTCCCGGTTTCTAGCTCAACGCAAATTAGCCACTAAACCAAACAGGCTCTTCAATTTATTCAGTAAGGTTCATTTCCAGCATTTTGAAGTGGACCGCTAAGAACTCCTCCACTCCCTGACAAAAAGAACCCATGAATTGACAGGAATGAATCAGAAGTAAATATGTTGTTTTTGTATCTTTTTGGTCAAGTCATGTGGCAGATCCTATAAAAAAAAACTCATACTTTTTTAGGCCTGACCAGTCCAGATGAACAACTCGCTTGATTAACGTTGTTTTCATAGTTCAGGCTGCAATTTATCAGTAGCAGCAGATGTAATGATGGGATCAATCATCTCTTGGGATCAATGGATCTTGGGTGCGGTGCCCGATTTTATTTATTTGTTTCCAAGCCAATTTCCAAAAAAGATTGGGCAGTTCATAGGCTAGCTATCTTTGATAGTTTCTGCCCAGCCTAAACAATCTGACAGTCAGAACACGTCAGGTCCCACCAGTTAAACAGGGTCATCTGAGATGATCCAAACAGTAAAATGTTTTTGTTGTAATACCTACCTGGAAGACATACATAAAGGTAAAGATAAAGGTTTCCCCTGTCTAGTTGCATTTGACTCAAGTGGAAGGTAACAATGCTGGCTTCTCAGCCAAGAAACTAAGATCTCTGTTCTTGCCTGAGGGAGCATTTTCCGAAGAGATTTCCATGGTCATGTGGCCAAGCATGGTTATATACACCAAGGCACATGAAACGCTGTTACCTTTCCACAAAGTGGTACCTATTGATCTACTTGCATTTGCATGCGTTCAATGGTGTGGTGGCCTGGGGTGGAGGTCTCGCCTCACAATCAGGAGTCTGTGAGTTCGATCCTTAGGTAGAGGCAGATATTTCTCTCTCTGGGCACAATGAGAATATATCTGCTGAACTAAGCTCCATGGTGGCAACAGGAAGGGCATCCGGCCAGTAAATTCTCAGCTCCATTCAGTTGCCCAGACTCCACTCTGCAAGGGATTATGGGTGGGGGGAGCATTAAAAGAGGATGATTTGTGTGCTTTCGAACTGCTGGTTTGGCAGGAGCTGAGGCAAGGATAGAAGCTCACTCCATCACATGGTTTTCAGGTTTTGAACCCAGGCCGTCAGCTTTTCAGCTGACAAGCTCAGTGTCTTTGTCCACTGAGCCAAAAGACATATATAGGATCTCCCTAACTGCTCATGAATGAAGAAGCAGAGAAACGTTTCTAACCAACAAGAAGGCTGGTTGCCATGACACAACTTCTAGAGAAGTCTACCTGGACGGTTGACTGTCTTCACTGTCTTCACATCTGGGGACTGTGAACGTGGCTTCTTTGCCTCCACTGCCAGCCACAGCCTTGTTGCCGAAAACCTGCCACTACAGGTCATCTCCACATATTTCAGCGTGTCCGAGACGGATAAGGTTGCCTGGGAGATGTTATTTATAAGGCTGCTAATGAGAGTCATCTTTAAGCACAGGGCATCGTTTTCAGATCATTAGCTCAGAGAGTAATTTGAATGCATCAAATTCTACAGTATCAGTTAACAACACCCTGAGCCCAGCAAAGGGAGATGAAATTGCTGCCGTTCTTTTAAAATTTATCACTGCAGAAACAGAGAGAGAACTGAAGCCCATTTCAAACACTGTCATTTTCACCACGGCACTTAGCCTTTGAAAGCAGATAGGAGTATAATGTGTTTTGTTTTTTTAAAAAAGTGTAAAGGATTCTGCAGCTCGTTCAGCCCTAATATCATCTCTGCTTCCACCAGATTTTGCAACTGAACTGCAGAGCCTTCGCGTCGATGAATGAAACTGTGGTTTGCAACAGTCTGTTAGGGCTCCGTACCTGTTTGAGCAAATTGCCCACCTACCTGTATTCTATAACAATTGGATTCGTTTATTCGACAGCCACTAAATAAAGTCGGTGGATAAGAAGAGGTCAAAGCAGGAGGCGAAAAGGAAGAGGAGACAGTAAATAGGAGCTGTTGCAGTGGTGGGATTCAAAAATTTTTACTACCGGTTCTGTGAGCGTGGCTTGGTGGGCGTGGCAGGGGAAGGATCCTGCAAAATCCCCATTCCCTCCCCACCCCACTAACCTGCTTTCCAGCTCCGTTCTCCTGTGCAGGGCAACCAAAGAAGACCCAGCCCATCAGCTGGGACTCAATGGGAGGCAGAGAAGAGATGGGGCCAGGGCCAGTCAGAGGTGGGATTTGCCGGTTCTCCGAACTACTCAAAATTTCCACTACTGGTTCTCCGGAACTGGTCAGAGCCTGCTGAATACCACCTCTGAGCTGTTGGGATCACTGGAGGAGAATATTTGCAGCCCGGGGTTGAAATGGGAGATCCTTGGTGCTCTCTGAGCATGGTTGTTTTCTTGCAGATATTTCATGACCCAACTAGGTTATATCATCAGTGCTAGAAGGGATTTGCTTCCTGTTTATATGCTTCCTGTCAGGACAAGCCACTTGTGCATATAAAAAGAGAATACACCCCACTCCCTTCTAGCACTGATGGTGTTACCTAGTTGGGTAATGAAATGTCTGCAAGAAAACAATCTCAGAGGGCAGCAAGGATTTCTCAAGAGATCTTGATTTTGAGGGACTTTGAGTTCAGCTTGACGGGTGGGGAAAAATAACAAAATAACAATTAGAAAGGATCTTGAGCCTCTGTGGCGCAGTGGTTAGAGTGCAGTACTGCAAGCTACTTCTGCAGCCAGCTGCCTATAATTTGGCAGTTCAAATCCCACCAGGCTCAAGGTTGACTCAGCCTTCCGTCCTTCCGAGGTGGGTAAAATGAGGAGCCAGATTGTTGGGGGCAAGAGGCTGACTCTGTAAACCGCTTAGAGAGGGCTGGAAAACACTATAAAGCAGTATATAAGTCTAAGTGCTATTGCTATTGCTATCTTAGAGGCCTTCTAGTCCAAGCCACTGCCCAGGCAGGAAACCCTATACCATTTCAGACAAGTGGTTGTCCAATCTCTTCTTAAAAACTCTTGAGTAGCTGCTGATTTTAAGCGGTATGCTGATGATTGCTGAGGGTAATAACTGACTGCTTCTTACTGAGTAAGTAGAAGCTGCCACATAGCTTCTGGAAGGGATATAAGGTAGCCGGTTTCCAGGGAGCAAGTTCATTGAGAAAGCTCGAACAGGGAGATTCACCACTGTTTGACAACAGCACGCTCAGGCTTGTAGTGGTGCTTGGGGCCGGATGGTGAGGAAGAGACTTGAAGCAAGTAGTCAAACTTTAGCTCCTAAGAGATTTATTAGACTAAACCAAGCAGGCGTTACAACTGAAGCTGACAGGGAAAGCCACTCTCCGGAAGAACAAGTCAAACAAAGAATCAAACCAACCCATGACGATTGAAAGGACGAAAAGGCATAGCATGTACTTCAAAATATTAGGACCTCAAGGTAACTCTACTCTTCAGGGAGGGGGAGAGGAAAAAAAGAGTATTTGATTACAGCAGCGAAATGCCGAGGGACTTCAGCTGTGCTTTGCACAGAGCAAAGACACATTGTAAATGGCAACTCTCTACCACGAGGAGAAGGAGCAAAGGTGTGTCAACCCAACTAATCTCTTTGCAAAGAACACCATCAGCCAGGAGCAAGAAGAAGGAATATCACAGAATTCAAGTCGTATCAGGCCAACTGACCACTATCCCTTCTGACTAATATGTCACGGTTCCAAGCAACATATCCCTAGAATAAAAAAATCCGAAGCGTCCATTTTGTCAACAAAGTGTCTTTATTAGGAACACATAAAATTGGCAAGGTCTTGGTTAATTCCGGCTCTGACCTAATCCCAGAATTACACCCAGTAGAAGCGAAAGGTTGAAAGTTCCTCCCCATTGTCACATTCACCAATCAGTTCATAGTCCAACAGTCCAATGACTCCAAGCTCCACCTTCCGTCAGCTGCAGGCACCTTCTTGGTTCCCATGGGAGGGAATACCAGCTAGCCACAACATTCCTTCTTATCTTTACAACCCCACCTTCCAGGGGTGAGATTCAGCAGGTTCTGACCAGTTCTGGAGGACCAGTAGCGGAAATTTTGAGTAGTTCAGAGAACCGGCAAATACCACCTCTGACTGGCCCCGCCCCCATCTCCTCTCTGCCTCCCATTGAGTCCCAGCTGATCGGCTGGGTCTTCTTTTGTTTCCCTGCACAGGAGAACGGAACTGGAAAGCAGGTTAGTGGGATGGGGAGGGAATGGAGATTTTGCAGTATATCCTTCCCCTGCCACGCCCACCAAGCCACATCAGGCCCACCAAGCCATGCCCACAGAACCAGTAGTAAAAAAATTTGAATCCCACCACTGGTGGGATTCAACCGGTGTTACTACCAGTTTGGTGAGAGTGCAATTTACGCTAGTTCCACATTCTAGTTCCACATTCACACCTCGTCCTTGTCCAGCTTCTCCTACTCCTTCTTCCTGAAGTTGTTGTCACTTGGCACCACTATAGCTATCCTCACTATTGTCTTCTAGTCCTTGTCTACTACCACAATGTCTGGTGGATTGACCAGTATCTGCCTGTTTGTCTGGCTCTGGAAGGCCCATGAAATATCAGCCCTGTTATTCTCCATGACTTCTTGAACAATCTCCATCTGGATTTGGGATGATCTGGTCCATATATTATCTTCTCGTCCTTCTCTACTACCATGATGTCTGGTTGTCTGACCAGTACCTGCCTATCCATCAGGTACTGAGAGATCTGGAAGGATCTGAAAGTCCCATAGGTCCTTATCCCTGTTATATTCACAACCGCCCATGGAAGCTCAGTAAACCACGACCAACTCACTTTTATTAAGAAGTTACTTAAATACCTAATACGTCTTCCAGGAAGAATCTGTTCTTAGTTGTTTGGAAGTGAAAGGAGGTGGAGCCAAGAGATGTTGCATTTCAGTTCCAGCATCAATCCTCTGGAACAGCCTCCCAGTAGAAACCAGACCACCCCCTACCCCATTTATTGCATTCAGAAACCCAAAATGTTTCCAGAGAGTGCTCTAACTAGCTAAGGATGTTCCCATCTTACCTCCTTATTTTTATCTCACTGATCTCTCTGTTATTTTGATTTCGGTTTGCTTGGACTTTCTTTGGTTTTGTTTTAAATAGTTTGCTGTATTTAAAGAGCTACTGTGAACAGTTTCGTGTTTCTGTGTCATGCAATCTGCCAAAACATCGCTTGGTCTCTGGCAGAATAAAAATGAAAGAAATAGAGAAACTGACAGAGGAGTATATCACCATTTGTTTTGAAGAACTAAGCAGGAAGATCATAACTGTCGGATGCCCCAAAGCTTCTCAGTTGCCCTACCAATCAATGGAAGAAGAAGGGGGCGGAGGAAACCTAGAAGGGCTAGTTCTGCCAATGATGCCACCAGGATTCAGGACCATGGACAGAAGCAAACGCCTCCATGCCAGAAACCTTCATTTGAACCCTTGGAGACAACAGTATGAGAAATCCTAGAGCACAGCTGTCCAAATTTGGCAACTTTAAGACTTGTGACTCCCAGAATTCCCCAGCCAAGCTGGGGAGAAACACTGCTCTACATGCTGTGATTTTCTCATTAGCCAAATAACTGAGTGTGACTTAAGTTTATGGCACATCAACTCAGTGGATCTGGAGCTGGCTCCTAAGTCATGTTTTTTCAACGCTTATTCAACGGGCCATCATGAAACTAGAAGGTGAAATGAGGCGCTACAGGGTTTAATCCTGGTATTCTTTTATATGTTTATTAACAAGGCAGGAAAAGAGGTGGAGGGAATACTTATTGAGTTTTCAAATGACACAAATTCAGGTTTTATGAACCGCAAACAGAAACAGCCATTTCAAGAGCAAGCACAACCTGTGGGGACTGCATTCCCAATCTCTGGTTTAGCATGATGAGTGAATTTTGGTTTACTCGATACATTATGATAGTACAAGCCATGGTACCACATGTGAAGACCCAGGATGGGATACAAAATAAACACAGTCACAAAAATCAGGTAAAGCCCCTTTTATTCCTTCACTTTGTTTCCAAGCTCCAAATATCCTTGACTGGAGACAAAAAACTCCCACACGAGCAGTTACAAGAAGGAGGAAATGCCGTTTAAACAAAAAATGCCTATAAATTATAAAGAGTAAAAAACACACAAACCAGGCAAGATAAGGGCTTGAAGACGTCCACAGATATCAGAACACACACTGGGAAGGATGCCAAACTCAGAGAGGAACTATAAACTAGAGATATTTCCATGCTTTGTTTCCAGCGTTCGCCTGTACACATGTCCGTCCTCTTACCCAGTTGTCACAGCTGCAGCCCATGAAGAGGATCAAGGCCCTCTCCTCCCCAGTAGACCACGTCTCTCCCATAACTCACGTTGCTCCCTTATCTGTTCCTACCTGCGTGCCCTAGGATGGATAGGGGATAGGCCTGGGTCCTCCTCTGACTGCCCAGCCGGCCTCTGCCCTTCTCCAGCCTCCTCCACAACCTCCGGAGCCACACTTCCACTCCGTCAGCTGTTCCTCCTCTCCCTCAGAGTCAATCTCCACCAAGGGCATGACACCACATATGGATGTCACTTTTCAGAAAGCATGGAAATGGTGGGGGGGGGAAATTGGCATGCAGAGAAAGCTAGGGCTGATGGTGTTATCTAGTTTGGTAGTGAAAGGTTTGCAGGACTAAAAAAAAAAACCCAAGCTCTGAATGCATTAAGTTGGACTAAGTCACTAAGTCAGTTGGAATCAGACAAACAGTCAAGCACTAGACAATAGTCTAATCAAGAAACCACCAAGGAGAACACAATACTCCCCTCAACACTGACAGGACAACCTACTGTATATAAACAGGGAGAAATACTCACACTCACCAGCACTGATGATGTTACTCAGTTGGGTAATGAAATGCCTGCTCGCAAATAACCAAGCTCAGAGAGCATCAAGGACTCCAGAGTTCAACCCTGAGCTACACATATTCTCTTCTGTTAGATACACATCTGTATCACAGCTGCTGTTTTCAAAGAGGATTCTTCTTCTCACTCATCACAGTAATAAACACCTGAAGTTATTCTCTGCTGTCTAGAAAGATTTACCTTTTTCCAATACAAACAGACTGAAACAACACGCTGTGGCAATTTACTGCCTTGCTAAAACATATATATAGAGGCTGTAGATATGCCATGACACCTTGCCAAAAACTTATGTCTTCGGCTGAAGTGCAGAAGGAACCTTTATACTAACTTCCAGCGTGTTTTCATTCAATCAGAGGCCCTCAGGCAAAGGACCCAAAAGAAAAATAGCATCAAGAGTCTGTTTGTCTGCAAACGTGCCAACAAGCTAAGCGTAAGTTTTGCAAAGAAGAGCAAAGGGATGTCCTAGCTTCACAGAGGCAATTTCCTTTTGCAGCCTGTGGCTTTGTTCTGTGCCCTTGTTTTGCTGGCTGCTGCGACAGGAAGTTTGAATGTCATTTTTTGCAGGCTTGACTGTAATTTGGGCACATCTTCTAAAGCAGGGGTGTCCAAACTTGGCAACTTTTAAGACTTGTGGACTTTAAGTCCCAGAATTCCCCAGCCAGGAATTCTGGGAGTTGAAATCCACAGGTCGTAAAGTTGCCAAGGTTGGATACCCTTGTTCTAAAGCAGGGGTGGTCAAACTTGATTTCGTTGAGGGCCACATCAGGGTTGTGTTTGACCTGGGGAGGTAGGTGTGGCCAGGTTGGGAGTGGCCAGCTCAACATCACTCATGTGAGGGGCACCTGTGGTGGTCCAAATGCTCTGCCAGAGAAAATGGGCTCCTGAGCTCCATTTTCATCTATGACGGCCTCCTGCAACCCTCTGCCAGCAAAAACGGAGCTCAGGAGGGCTGTGTGTTGGCCAAAGGTGGCAAGGAGGCCATCGCAAATGAAAATGGAGCTTCGTTTTTCCTGGCAGAGGCACCATGGACCAGTCTGTTAAGGTGTTGGGATTTCATAGCTGACCAGCTGTTGTAAGGCTGCTGTAAGGCTGATGCAATGAGGATGAATCATCATGGTTATTGCCACTTTAAGACTGAGGTTGGGCCCACAGGGTTTTACCACTTTAAGAAGCTGTATATATAAATGAGGCCATGAGAGGATGTATCTCTCTCCACGTGTTCTATCCCCATTGTAGTTCTCCATGAAGAGTAATGAAGACTGATTGCTTGCCAGGTATTTGCCTACCACATATATGTATGCCTATAGCTGTTTTGTATTTAAACCACTGTTAAAAGACAAAGCCTCTGTGTGCTGGGTTTTGCTCCTAGGTTGTCTCACAATAGTAGTCACAGTCCTTTGTTGTTTCCAGGGTGGCCCCGCAGGCCAGATCTAAGCACGCCGCAGGCAGGATGAGGACTGCGGGCCTTGAGTTTGACACCCCTGTTCTAAAGCATTCCTTGATCAAAGGAGCCCTGGTGGTGCAGGCAAACTCTGCCCACAGCCTGGTGCTTGATCCTGATGGAACTCAAGCTTGACTCAGCCTTCCATCCTTTTCAAGGTCGGTAAAATGAGGACCCAGAATGTTGGGGCAATAGGCTGACATGCAGCGGTGGGCTGTTACCAGTTCTCCCCAGTTCAGGCAAACCCGTACTGAATCGGTAGGTAATTTGATGGCTGGTTCAGTGAACCGGGAAATCCCACCCCTGGCTGGCCCTGCCCACCTCACCCTGCCCCGCCCAGGAATCCCCATGCAGCCTGCTTTGGATCCCAGGTAAGTTCAGGGCCCATGTGGAGGCTCGGAGTAGGCAAAAAACAGGCCTCCCGGAGGCTCAAGCAGTATAAAAAGTCTAAATGCAACTGCTATTGCTATCATTCAAGAAATTAGTGAAGGTCGTTTAGAAGCATTGTTCACACTCTTGATTGCTCTTGATATTCCTCATCTTCCTGTTTCTCTCACTGACTGTTGTGTTTTGCCGGCAGCCTGTGCAGATGGCAGCAGAATCGGACAGTGGGGAAGAAAGGGGATCAGTCCAGGAGTCTGGGGAGGACTCGGGCGAGGGTCCTGTATCCGATGCAGAGATGGGGCCAGGACCATCTGGGGGTGGGGTGCTGCCTTTGGAGCCTCCCGAGTCTGGCAGCAGCTAGGCAGAGGAACAAGGGGAGCCAGTTCCCAGTGCGTGTATGCACAGAGCTGCTAGAAGGCAAGAGCAGCTGAGACAAAAGGGGTGACTCAGGAGTAAGGCTGGGAGGTGATTACTCCTCCCATAAGATATAAAGGACAGGCCAAGATGATGAAATCTTTGCAGGAAGCAAAGTCGTTTGTTCAGTTCAGATTCATTCTTGAAGCTCTTTGTACTTTGGGTGGGTTTTTTTTTTTTCTAGTTCATTTGACACTTCTGTTATTGGCAGCACTTCACAGGAAAGAAAGGTGGGTGCTTATCTCGAGGGACTGTTTGATTCATTACTGGCTGGGAATGAAAATAATTCCCAACGTTGCAATAAAACAAGACTTATTTTTAATTATGTGCATAATTACGGTCTCGGAAGCCTTGGTCAGAACACTGACATTCTCACCAACCATTACATATATCCAGCTAAAGTGTGACAAATAGTCATCAGTCACTTTTTTCAGTGCAGTTTTTGAACGGTCACCATATTGTACACTACACTTTGCGTAAATTTAATAACACAGGATATAAGTACTGGTGAAGAGAGTTAAATGTCCAAAATTCACATTTGCAGCAGCTGGGTTTTTTGTTGTTGTTGTTGTTGTTCAGGGTATCAATTTGCATATAATTATCAGAGTGATCTTATCATTCTTTTAATGACCCACTTGTAGTGAGTACAATACATTCTTTTCTTTCTTCCATCTCTGCCCAAACATGTGTGCACTTAACACACCATCTGTCAGAAGGTTTTCTTGAAGACTGAGTGATGCAAAATAGATTTTCTGTGAAAGCTTATCACCTCTTGAAGCTTCATATCCTGAAGAAAGTACCTTTCATGTGCATGGTGGTGTTTTTAAACAAGATGACTCACGTGAGGTCTTCGGTTAGTTTCCAATTCCTGAGGAATGGATAAGGCGGACTTGCTGACTCATCTCTGTCTCTGACTCAGCTTTTTGGAAGATGAATTCCTAACACTCCCATTATTGGGGTGAATTTTTGGAGTGCCTAAACTTTGCGGGAGCCACGTTGGTGTCATGGTGAAGGTGTCAGGCTAAAAAAAACCAGAAGTCACTGAGTTCCTGTCCGGCCTTGGGCACAAAGCCAAATTTGTGCGTGCTTGTGCTTGGGCCAGTGGTGGGATTCAAAGATTTTTTTTTACCGCCGGTTCGGTGGGCATGGCTTTGTGGGCGTGCTTTGCGCGTGTGTACACTTTGCGTGTGCGTGCACACCAAGTACGCACTTTGCACAGGCGCAGAGGCATTCCAACTCACCTCCTGCAAGCCTGCACTCTCCCTGTCGCTTCAGCAGCTGCCGCGTGGGACTCTGCTGTGCTCCACAAAGCAGTTGTGCTCCAAAAGCAGAGGATAAAGGTGAGTATAGGAGCCCGGGCAGGCGGGTGGGCCCAACAGCAGAGTGGCAGAGAGAACTGGTGCGGTCTTCACTGCTCATCGGCGCTACCAGCTCGGCACAACCAGGCCGAATACCACCACTTGTTGCCAATCATTTCCTCTCAGCCCTATCCATTCCTAGCTGGAAACCAGAAAGAGGCTTCTATTAAATTAGGCGTCAACTAAAAATACTTCTTTGGTCTTTTTAGTTGCCAGCAGAAAGGGAGTGGGGGGGAAAGTAGGGCATTCCTTAAATGCTTCAGATAATTGCTAAGCAGCCAAAGCTGTTGGCGTGCAAGATTATTACTGGAGACCATGATTAATGACTTGGCTATGGATGTGTCCCATTGGAGAATATACATCCAGGGGGTGGAGGGAAGACCAGGGTCAAGGGTGAAATGAATGATGTCTTAGAGTCGGCTGCACCCAGGTAATGCCGACATGGTCACTCCTAATAAATAAACCAACATCTTAACTGGGAATCCTGTTGGGAAACCCAACTCCCAAACTGGGAAATTTGGGGCACCCAGAGAAATCAATTCAGAACAATTTAAGGGGAGGGAAAATATCAGTCCGAGCAATCACGTCGCGGGAGAAGCGATAATGCCCTCAATTTGTTTCTCAGCGAAAAACACAAGCACAAACACTAATCCAGCCAAGAGCAAGCTGCTAATTGACTTGTCTCCAATTGTTGTTTTTTTATCCAGCAATTACTACCCATCCAAACAAACTGTGCAAATATGTTGAAGCTTAACAGCACCGCCGACCGGAAATCATGGATCTGAAATGCAAACAGTAGAAAGAAAACATTACAGTATCCTGGGATAAAAATATTATCCATAAGAGGCAGGGGATGATCTTCTCTCCCCCACTTTATAGAATAACGGAGTTGGGTCCTTGGAGGTCTTCTAGTCCAACCCTCAGCTCAAGCACTAGTCCCTATAGCATTCCAGACAAATGGCTGCCCAGTCTCTTCTTGAAAACCTCCAGTGGTGGACTATCCACAACTTCTAGAGGGAAGCCATTCCATTCATGATGCACAACCAGGAACCATATGAATGGATACAAGGCATAGTTCACTGCACACACTCTGGAGAGAGGAAGAAGTTTCCTGATAACTGGACAAGCTCAAACCCTGGAAGAAGAAACCTTTGGTCCCGTTGATCGACTCAGATAGGATCCTGCAACATTGTCCTGGAACCTTCATTCGTTTGGACCCAGTCCCTGCAGTTTTCTGGCTAAGATTTTTGGAAGCAACTTGGCCTAGCCTTCTTCCATCTAGGGCTGATAGGGAGTGACTGGCCCAAGGTCACCCTGCTAGCTTTGTGTCTAAAGCAGGACTAGAACTCACAGTCTCCTAGTTTAACGCCTTAACCAGGGGTGGGCTGCTGGGGGTTTGCGGGGTTCGGGAGAGCCCTTAGGTAAGATTCTGGGCAGAGAACCCCCAAATCCCACTCCTGGCTGGCCCCTCCCACCCCACCCCCCTCCCGGGAGTCCTCACGTGGCCCGTTTTGGATGCAGGGCATACACAGAGGCTCAGAGAGGGCAAAAAAAGGAACTTCCCGGACGTTTGGGAAGTCTGGAAAAGGGCCTGTTTCTGGCTTCCAGAGAGACTCCAGAGGCTGTTTTTGCTCTCCCAGAGACTCGAGGAAAAACTCCAGAGCCCAGAAAGGGCAAAACGCCACACACACACACACACACACACACACACACACACACACACACACCATGGGGCAGGAGGCCAACTAGGCCATGCCCACCCAGCAACCAGGCAGAGAACCGTTTGCTAAAATTTTTGAAGCCCACCCCTGGCCTTAACCAAACAATAAACTGGCTCCCTTGGTCACTTGTAACTGCTACTGTGATGACCCGGGGTGTGGCACAAAAATAACACAGTCACCAAAGTAGATAAATTCCCTTGAATGCCTCCAACTTGGCCCCCAATGTCCAGTTATCCTTGGCTGGAGATCAAACTCTTTCCAAAAACGGTCTACGAAGGGAAGAAGTGCAGTCCGAACCCAAAGTGCAGATAAAGTAGAAATTTTAAAAAAACAAAAACCAACGCAAACCACACTGAAGTAATTAACACGACAGGCCAGGATAATAAATTGCGGACTTCCAAAAGAGAACGAAGCACCCACAGTTGGGAGGACGCCAAAACCCAGATAAGCCTCGACAAAGATAATGCACGCTTTGCTTCCAGCAAGGTGCTGTGTGCAAATGCCCCGCTTATATCCTGTTCTCCCAGCTGCAGCTAATGAAGGGAATCAGGGCCTTTTTCTCCCCCGTAACCCACATTGCTCCCTTCTCCGTTCCACTCCCTGTCAGCTGCTCAATCTCCCCCTCAAAATCAGACTCCAACAAGGGCATGACAGTTACAGAACTGACTTGGCAGGCTGAAGAACAGGTCGTTTTTTTTCCAATCCAGCTAAAGCAGAGGTCTCCCAACTCCAACTTTAAGACTTGCTGGACTTCAACTCCCAGAAATTCTCCAGCCAGCAGAGCTGGCTGGAGAACTGACTTGGCAGGCTGAAGACTGGGTCGTTTTTTTTACCCAATCCAGCTAAAGGATCACAGAGCCAGGAATGGAAGCATGAATGTAAAAACTGGTTGCCAGTTAACAAAGATGGGACAAATACTTAGGTAATGAAGGGTCCTTGGTTCTCTCTGAACTAGCAAGTTTTCTTACAGACAATTCATTACCCTAACTAGATAACAGTTACCTAGTTGGGCAATGAAACGTCTGCAAGAAAACAAGCAAGTTCAGCGAGCAACAAGGATCCTTCATTTCAACCCTGAGCCACAAATATTCTCCTTTAAAGTTAGCTTAGCTGGTTTTAAAATGCTTTTCTGTAACTCTGCAAAAATATTCAGTATCAATAAAAATTGTTCTGATGTTTAGCATTCTTGCTTTCTTTCCAATAAGTTAGGAGAGCTGGAGCCAGGCAGAACATTTCATTCAAGTCAAGTCTATCGTTCTGCATCACAATTCTTCACAGGGTGGCAATAATAATGGGACAAGCTGTCAATTTACCGAATTGTTATTTGTATCATATTTCTGAAACCAAACAGATCCTGACCAATGAAAGTCACCTCAGGTAGCTTTTTCAACGTAGAAAAAATGCCAACCACCTTCCGACAAATCTAGTCAATATCACAATTTTAAGTCAGCTTTAAGTGCAGGCACTTAAAGTCGGATCAAGCAACTTGTTGCAAAAACAAATAAATCCCTCCTGATAGGAAAAAAAAAAGTCATTTTTGAAACCTGACTGAATAAATGTAGATGTTGCATACAGAATGTTGATGGAAATAACTTGTTTCCTCTTGGTCCATGTTGTGGGGCGGGTGGGAAGGAACCATCACATTTCCTTAAACTCACATAAGCAACATGCTTTCTCCTTTGCAAAATTTCCAGACGTGCGCTTCCAACTGCCAAGAACTTTATGCTATTTTAGATCCCGAACACTCGCAAAACAGAGGTTTTATGCTTGAACAAGGAGACGGCGTGGAAAAAAAAGAAGCAATAACCCTGGCACAGAAGTGAGAGCTGATGGCACACACACGCTCACATTCTTTTGTGCAAGTTGATCCTGAAAGCTGGTATCACGTTAGCCAAAAACAACATTCTTCGGTTTTAAAAAATCTGCAACAACAATAATTGTCAGTTTCTGGTAACTCAAGACAAGATCCTGAAAGAGGGGGCGGGGTGGTTTCCCAATTTTGCCGTGCCTGCACTATTTTTGCTCCTATCTTTGAAAAATTAAGAAAAACAGATAACCATTATGAAATATTACAACTATTATATACAATAGATATCATATTATAAATTACACTTATGAAGAACGGTCACAGGAATTGGGTATGTCTAGTCTAGTGAAAAGAAGAACTAGGGGTGACATGATAGCAGCATTCCAGTATTTAAGAGGCTGCCATAAAGAAGAAGGGGTCAAATTATTTTGCAAAGCACCAGAAGACAAAATAAGATGCAAATAGATGGAAACTAATCAAGGAGAGAAGCAACTTAGGACTAAGGAGACATCTCCTGACAGTGAGAACAATTAATCAGTGGAACAATTTGCCCCCAGAGATTGTAAATGCTCCAACGCTGGAAGTTTTAAAAAAGAGATTGGACAACCATCTGTCTGAAATGGTATATAGGGTTTCCTGCCTGAGCTGGGGGTTGGACTAGAAGACCTCCAAGGTCCCTTCCGACTCTGTTATTCTGTTATTAATGCAGCATTGTGTAACAGGATGAAAAATAATGGAGATCTGAATGTAAATCATTGTAGTTAGAGAACCCACACATTATTGTTTCGAAGGAAAATCTAAATCTGAAGTTCTAGGGTTTTGGAAAGCAACGTAATACAGTTCCTTGTTTAGCAACTGCAGTTGGCACCAATAACTCAGTCGTTAAGCAAAGTGGTTGTTAAATGAAACCATGACTACACGTACAACCTTACTTCAGCCTTCCTACAGTTTACAGATCTAGAAAGGTTGGAAAGGAGAGCACTGGTCCTGAAGTTACCTTTTCATGACCATTGTAACTGTCATTAAACCAGGACTACCATTTCCACATTGTGCTAAGCCAAACTGCAATTCTTGTAACTTTGGCATAGCTTGCTAGGCAATGTTGGGCAGTTCTGGTGTATCCAATAAACCCTGTTTATATATCTATATTTTATTTTGTACTTCGCATGCATATGGCTGCCCTTCTCGCCAAACATGGTATAAAATAAAATAAAAGCCCACCCTAAAAAAAACTAACAATTCAAAAAAAAAAAAAACCATTCGACAGTTACCAAATGCAGAGCATGCAGAGGAGTTCATCATCATCATAGGCAATGCAGCCACCTCACTAATTAAAATAATCTTCAGCTTAATAACGCATCCCAACTTAGTCAGAGGCACGTACAGACAACTTTAAAGGACTTCATTAACCTGACATTCCTGTGTCATAATTTTGTGGGGTTTTGTGGGTGTTTTAAGCTTTTCCTGTTAACCTTCTCGAGCTGACAAAAAAAAATCGCTTTGATCGTGATGCTCCCATTGACTCAAGCAACATCCAAGTCAAACATCAAAAGATGCTTTTGGATTGCTGCTGCCTTAATCTTATCTCCTACATCTTTAATTTGGTCTTCCTACTTCTCAGTATTTGTTCACTAGGCTGTCAAGCACAGGAAAATCAGGAAGTGCAGCAAGTTCAAAGGATTATCAAGGTTTATTGCAAGCGTGTGCTCTCTGCAAGAATCTGAACTACTAACAGCCAAAGGAAATTGGCGGTAGATAAGTCAATGGAATTCAAGGTGGGTTAGACTTAGATCTCTTGTGGGCACGAAGGGACTTGAGACTAATGACGTGTTTGACACGCCTCAGGCTCAGCCTGGTCATCTCCTATGCATTCTCAGTAAAATGTCTCCATCCAATATATTAGTTGATGAATAAAGGGGATATCCCACCCCTCCTCTATTCCATTCCTCTCCATCCTCTAACTATCATTCCATTTTTTTAATTGTAATTTCCATTTTCATTGTTTTAGAAATATTTATCTTTTATGATGTTCAGATAAGGACCCAGATTGTTGGGGGGCAATAGGCTGACTCTGTAAACCGCTTAGAGAGGGCTGTAAAGCACTGTGAAGCGGTATATAAGTCTAAGGGCTATTGCCCTCCCTCCCTTCCTTCCTCCCTTGGTGTGCAGTGGTTAGAATGCATATTGCAGGCTAACTGCTGACTGTCAGCAGTTCGATCCTGACTGGCTCAAGGTTGACTCTGCCTTCCATCCTTCCGAGGTGAGTAAAATGAGGACCCAGATTATTGGGGGCAATAGGCTGACTCTGTAAACTGCTTAGACAGGGCTGTAAAGCATTGTAAAGTGGCATGTAAGTCTAAGTGCTATTGCCCTTCCTTCCTTCCTTCCTTCCTTCCTTCCTTCCTTCCTTCCTTCCTTCCTTCCTGCCTTCCTGCCTTCCTTCCTTCCTTCCTGGGTGCGCAGTGGTTAGAATGCAGTATTGCAGGCTAACTCTACTGATTGCCACCAGTTCGATCCTGACTGGCTCAAGGTTGACTCTGCCTTCCCTCCTTCCGAAGTGGGTAAAATGGGGACCCAGATTGTTGGGGGCAAAAGGCTGACTGTGTAAACTGCTTAGAGAGGGCTGTAAAGCACTGTGACGCGGTATATAAGTCTAAGGGCTATTGCTATAAGATAAAGGAAGGGAAGGGAAGGGAAGATTAAGGGAAGGGAAGATAACCTTTATTGTCATTTTTTTACTGTGGGCACAGGGGCACACATTAAAAATGAAATTCTGCCTGCTTTCAAAAGGGCACACATTCATAAGACACATACTGTATAGACATACCAAATACATTCATATGCACATACCTACATCCTTACATATAAATACATATACACACCGTGAATCTTGAATACATGGCAGAAAGAGGAAGCTTAAGAATTTGCAAGGTTGATGCTATATGGAACAAAAACTGTGACTGAATCTGGAGGTTCTGCTTTGGGTACCACGAAGCCCCCTCCCAGAAGGTAACAAGGAAAACAGGTCACCAAGAGGATGCGTGGTGTCCCAGAAAAATCCTGCAGACCCTGCTTAATCAACGCTTACATGTCAATGCTTTTAATGCTGTAAGCCACCCATGGTCGCTTCTAAATCAGATGGGCAGCAAGTAAATTGAATACGTAAATAAGTGTCTTGCTTTATCTCTAAGCATTGGGCCGACTCCACAGTTTCAGCTCTCAACGGAACAAATGCAAGTTCCTTTCTTTGGTTTTCATTTTTCAACCTTAAAGCGAGCGAAGACTTCCCCGTCACTAAGCACAAGAAAAATATTATTGATCACCACTTCCTTTGGGCCAGGGTATATCAATCACTCTGATTTCTCTTGCTTTTCTATTTTCAGTTTGCAAGTCTGAAAGTAAGTGCTATGACTTGGGTTTTTAATCGATACGGACCAATTTTTTGGAGAATGAATTCATCGGAAACCAGAGTAAAAATAAGACTAATCAAAAGGCTTTTGTAAAAAAAAAAAAAAAACTTTTTGGGCTTATTCACCAAGGGCCCGTGATGCAAGATTACATAAAACGTGGAGCTCAACCAATCGTAGTAACCGTTCTATGTGTATTCCCTAAAAATAGGATACATAATATGGTAGCCATAGTATTTTTTTTCCAAAAGTTTTTATTTTTTAAGACAAACATATACAAACAAAACATAAAACCATCCTCCATTTTAGGATGTATCAGTTGGTTAAACATCTTTTGTGCTATCCTTTTGTAGTCATTACTCACAGTTTATATAAATTTTCACATTGTCAAACTAACATATGCTTATATATTTATCAGTTATTAATCATCCACGACTAAACTATTTATGTAGCCATAGTATTCTGAATGTAAGTCATCAGCTCTGGAAATTAAGAAAACATAATCACTGTTATCTCACTTCCTGAATGAATTTTATATTGAATATATAACTGATTTCTAGCCTGGCACTTTTAATTACCACATCCAAGCTGTTCCACTGGTTAATTGTTCTCACTGTCAGGACATGCCTCCTTGGTTCTAGGTTGCTTCTCTCCTTGATCAGTTTCCATCCATTGCTTCTTGTCCTGCCTTCTGCTGCTGTGGAAAACAGCTTGACTCCCTCTTCTTTGTGGTAGCACTTCAAATATTGGAACACTGCTATCATGTCCTGCCCAGTTCTTCTTTTCATTAAAATAGACATACCCAATTCCTGCAACCATTCTTCTTATGCTTTAGCCTCCAGCCCCCTAATCATCTTTGTTGCTCTTCTCTGCACTCTTTCCAGAGTCCCTACATCTTTTTTATAACAGAGTGACCAAAACATCCAAACACGGATGGCCACATAGATACCCACACACGTTTGTATGGTATTCATCCCTCATCATCTGAATTATAAAGCAACCATCTCCAACTGCCCATGTGAAGGTCCAAGAAGGACAAGGTCAACAGAAGAACCGAACAGCTGGGTATTTAAAATAAACAGAGGTTGGCTTGGGGAAGATGTTCCTTCAAGTCCTGAAGCCCGCAAAGATAACTACCAAGAGTTCCTTCCCATGGAGAAAGAAAGCCAGACCTGCCAATCAAGCAGACAAACACAGTCCGGAGTTTTGTTTTGGTTTTTTTTTAAAGCAGTCATGCTTTGTTTTGTAACATTACAGATCAAGACAAGCCGTTTCAGATCGCTCTCCAGCACGCCTAGCAAATAATGAGATATTAATGAAAACATAACAAGCTGTCAGGGCCTAACTGAACGCCTTTCTTGATTATTTCCATGCTTTCATCAGGGCCCATTTGTCAACCATCGTAATGAGGAACAGACGGTTTCATTGCGCGAAGAAGAATGAGTTTTTGTTCTACTCTTCTTCTTGTTGATTGTCGTAATTGGAAAAGAATAACGTGCGTTCGTTTTTATTTTTACTGTGGTGAATCAGGTGTGGTCTCTCTTCTCCAGCAATGATCTAACTGGGTTTATTCTCTATCTGGTCTCTAATCCCTGACCTACCACCCATTCCCAATCTGGCATATATGGGCCAGAAAAACAACAACAACAGTGCAAAACTATCAGCTTTAATCATGGGTGGTCAGTGCTAAACAAATTGCATTCTGCTTTGTGATCTCAGGAGACAAAAGGGATGACTTATGGGTGAAAACACCAAAACAAGACTCCCAACTATTGTGGCGTGAAAGATACAAAACTCCATTGTTAAAAGAGGATTCACTAAGAAGATGCACATCCTGCAGGAAGGACTAAGGAAGAGGTCTAACAACTAGGGATTTTGCCCTAACCCTAACCCCAGAGGTGGTATTCAGCAGGTTCAGAGCAGTAGCAGAAATTTTGAGTAGTTCGGAGAACCAGCCAATACCGCCTCTGATTGGCCCTGCCCCATCAATTCTCCACCTCCCATCGAGTCCCAGCTAATTGGCTGGGTCTCCTTTGGTTGCCCTGCACAGGAGAACGGAGCTGGAAAGCAGGTTAGTGGGGTATGGAGGGAATGGAGATTTTGTGGTAACCTTCCCCTGGAGTGGGGTGAGAATGGAGATTTTGCAGTATCCTTCCCTTGCCATGACCACCAAGATAGGCCCACAAGCCACACCACACCCCCAAGCCATGCCCACAGAACCGGTAGTAAAAACATTTCGAATTCCACCACTGCCTAACCCTAACCCTACATGTTTTTGCACAGGAACAGGAAGCTCAAGTTCAAAGCCCAAGAGAAGGTAAAAATAGCCCCCACTCTCAAACTCCATGTGTTCAGCTGCACCAGAGAAGCATGTGCTTGGTGGTTCTCTTTCATCATTAAACCCTCTTTCCAATCAACCTCCATGTTTCTAGTGTCTTTCTCCCAGATTGAAACTGAACTAAATGGATATTTCTTCCAATCGTTCCAACCACTGCTAACCGGATGTCTGTAAGTCTAGAAACAGCTGTGTAACCTTCACCAAGCAAACACTGAATCTCAAGATCTTCAAGTCTACTTTTTTCCCCTCCATTACTTCTGAGATCCGAGGGATAAAAACATTTCAAATCTAGGGCAAGATGAAAAATCAATGCACACATAACTGCATGGGAGTAGCTGCTGTCTTAGAAGATACAGAAATTCGCCGTAAAAGGACTCCACAAACAGCTACTAATTGGGCTCATCGGACAGTGTGCGTTCAACCATTCGAGTTTTAGAGGATAATTTCAGGCTTAGAGTTATATACATAAACCTGGCAATTAACAGCTAATTCAATAAACCGGTTAAAACAAGCGATGGCTTTTGAGTCTTAGAAAGAGGACAAGCTACAATTTGCAGAAAGCAAATGAAATACCCACTTCGTGTTTTGTTTTATTTTCTCTCAGCTTTGCTTTCTGATGGCAACAGTTAGAAAAGTCTACAGATTCACATTCTGTTTGTAAAGGCATCTAGCCAAATATTGTGGAAAACAGAATGCTAAACTATATAGTACAATCTATATCAGTGGTGGCAAACCTTTTTCGGCTCCCGTGCCGATAATCGCGTGCCAGCACCCAGAAGGCAATGCGTGCTGCCCTCCCACACATGCCCTGCGCCTGCCCATGCGGTCCCCTCTCCGCGCACTGCGCATCTGCACATGCGTGTGTAAAGCATCCAGAAAGTATCCATGATATCAATCACTCCGAGACATTTTCTCTCCAACTGATTTACTTAGAAACAGATCTGGCACGTCTAAGGCAATTTCCCAAAGTGAAAGTACTGTATTTTCATGCCTTTCACAAAATCCACCTTCTCTTCTCCCACTTCTACACTTCATAAATCACGAGAACCAATTAACTGCAACTGGAATTTCTTAATACGACATACAGAATAACCTTGAACTTTTCAACTCCTCCACCCCCTTAAATGTGGCAGCTGAATTTCAAAGCTGACAGCGTGTGAGATTCCACTTGCTGCACGCCACGTGTCTGCGCATGTGCACACAATTCCCCTTGCTGCATGCCGCACACCTGCGCATGCGTGTGCAATCACCCCACCACACACTGCTCGCCTCTGCATGTGCATGCACAATCACTCCGATGTGCCATCCATTTCCACATTCGCGCGCAACCCCTCCATCTCCGTGAATCTCTGTGCATGTGCCCGTGACCCCCCAGTGCATGCTGCACATCTCTGCACATGTGTGCATCTCCCACACAGCTCCCCCTGAGCATGCGCGCCAGATACCGAACAATCAGCTGTCAGGTGGCGGTGGCGCCCACACATGTGCAGTGGGGTTCTTCTGGGCGAGCTCTTGCATACTGGGGGAAATGGCTATGCGTGCCACTTCCAGCAAGCATGGCATAGGTTCGCCATCACGGATCTATATGGTACAATTAATTCTTTAGTATGACTCAGCAACACTTCATACTAAATGAGGACTTAATCCTTCCTTATTGAATAAATCATACTTGGCTAGATCCACACACCATAAATCACGGGTTCACAAAGTACTACATCAGATTGGCGTAATACACAAACTGAACCCAAGCACAGCACACTATTACCGGTGTCTGTGTTGCAAGAACCAGTCGGAAATTTTTAATACTGTTAGAATCCTCAACCTTCCCTATGGCTGTGCTAGACTATGGAAAGCAGACTTAGCCATTACAACAAGACATGGTTTCCTCTTAGAACTGATTAAGTCATAAATTTGTGTTTGAGCCACAACAGTGGGTTTACATAGTATAATGGAAACCTTAGGAAAACCTAAACAAACCACATTTAGTGTAGAGTTTAAGCCAACCTAGGAGGAATTACCACCAAGCTTGATGTCCCTCATATCCAAGACAATACCCCAAAGAGATTTTGATCCAGGGGCAAAGGGATCAGGCAAGAAACTGGGAAACAGTGAGTTCTAGTCCCACTTTAGGCATGAAAGAGGGCTGGGTTGTTTGGGGCCAATGATGAGGAGATGATGAGTTCTAGTCCCGCTTTAGACATGTAAGCCAGTTGGGTGACATTGGGTCAATGACCAGGAGATGGTGAATTCTAGTCCCACCTCAGACATGAATAGTGGGAAGGTTATCACCAACCCCTCTCTCTCAGCCTAACCACTTTACAGGACTGTTGTTGTAGACAGAATAGGAGGAGGAAGGACAACTACGTATGTTCACCACCTTCAGTTATTTATTAAAATAATAAAGGGAATGAATGAATGAATGAATGAATGGAATGAATGAATGAATGAATGAATGAACAGCAGAGAGAACATTTTTTGAGAGAGGTGGATGTAGTTTATAAATCTGGATCAAGAGCTCAGAATTATGGTATGTAAACTGCAGTCTAGGACTTGGTTATCAAGCCATAACAATTTTGCCTTGTTCAGTAAATCATGGTTAACTTCCCTACGTTTATAGATTAGAAACCTGGATCCCTTAACAGTCCATTAGACCCTAAATACTTCTCCATATTTTTTCTTTTAAGAAACTGCCAACTTAAATAGGCTAAGAACACAAACATGGAATCAGAGCCTCAGTAAAATAACTAAGAGCTGTTCCCATCATGTATTACTCCATTAGCCGTACCTCTGTGCTTTTAAGGCTGATCAAATTCCCAGCTTTTCATTACAAGCAAATAAAAAGAACAATTATGCAGAAGGCAAATCTCCATTTCTTTTTAGCAGAATGTAATTGCAACATTCTTTTTTTTTTTTTAAAGTTTTTTACAGGGCAAGGATGGCCGGTTTCAATTTTTCAAGAAAAACCCTGCTATCACCGAGAACTACAGCCTCAAAGTAATTTATGGAAACCTGAACGGTGGCTGAATTAAAACTTCAAGCGGTGTAACAAAGCAACATCTTATTTCGCTGTGATTTTTCTTCCAAGAGCTTGCAGCATTGCAAGGTAAGCTAACGGCTTATTGCCTTCACTCACAAGAAGTAGAGAGGTTAACTTGCATTTAATTAGGATTAGTGTTAATTTCAAAGGATTGAGGAAGGCGCATTATGTCTCATGCACGTTACAATTGTTCTTTCGACAGCTTCTACTCCAGAGTTATGGTTCGCCGGCAGCCAAATCGGACAGTGGGGAAGAACGGGGACCAGTCCAGGAGTCTGGAGAGGATTCGGACGAGGGTCCTGCGTCTGATGCAGAGATGGGGCCAGGACCATCTGGGAGTGGGGTGCTGACTCCGGAGCCTCCGGAGCCTGGCAGCAGCGAGGAGGACTCAGGGGAGCCTGTTCCCAGTGCATGTGTGCGCAGAGCTGCTAGAAGGCGAGAGCAGCTGAGACAAAAGGGGCAATTCGGGAATAAGGCTGGGAGGTGATTGCCCCTCCCATAAGGTATAAAGGACAGGCAAAGATGACGAAACCTTTGCAGGAAGCAAAGTCATTCGTTCGGTTCAGATTCATTCTTGAAGCTCTTTGTACTTCGGTTGTTGTTGTTTTCTAGTTCACTTGATATTTCTGTTATTGGCAGCACTTCACAGGAAAGAAAGGTGGGTGCTTATCTCGAGGGACTGTTTGAGATTCATTACCGGCTGGGAATGAAAATAATTCCCAGCACTGCAAGAAAACCAGACTTGTTTTTAAAATAAGCATGTGCGTAATTACAGTCTCAGAAGCTTTGGTCAGAACATCCAGCTGTCTCCGGTTTCACAACTCCTTCCTTCAAATTCTCCAGTAAGAAACATTTGGGTTAAAAAAAAATGAATTGATATAGAGGTAATCTTTGACTTACAACCATTCATTTAGTGACCATTTAAAGTTACAATGGCACTGAAAAAAGTGACTTGTGGCCATTTTTCACACTTACGACTGTGCCAGCATCCCTATGGTCATGTGATTTCCATCGAGACGTTTGAGGAGTGGTTCGTATTTATGACTGTTGCAATGTCACGTGATCCCCTTTTGCGACCTTCTGGCAAGCAATGGCAACGAGGAAGACAGATTCACCTAACAACCACATTACTAACTTAATAACTGCAGTGATTCACTTAACAACTGTGGCAAGAAAATGGGGCGAAACTCATTTCATAACTGTCTTAACAAAACAAATTTTGGGGTCAATTGTGATCGTAAATTGAGGCTATATAGAAGATTACGGTACAAATAATCCTCGGCTTGTGACCACAATTGGGACTGGTATTTTGGACAGTTGTTGCAAAGTTGAGTCAGACTCGATTTTGTGACCCTTTTTACAATATTTGTTAAGTGCATTGCCCTCATTCAGGATTGTTAAGAGAATGCCCTGGTCATCAGTGCAAACTGATTTTTCCGAATGGGCATTTTTTTGACGAAAATGAGCCAAAAAACCAGTCCCAAATCAAATCATTACAACTGGTTATAAAGGTGAGCTGGTTGCCAAGGGTCTGAACTGTGATCCCTTGACCGTGGTGTGATGCAACAGTTGCAAGGGCGAAGACCAGTCATAAGTGCAAGGCCCTGACTGGTTTCAGCACTGTCATGCCTGTGAATGGTTGCTGAATGAATGGTCGTAAATAGAGTACCAGAATTCTGCTATCACTCAGGTGCAGAAATGGCAAGAATAGATAATAGTTGGATAGATGATAGATAGATGATAGATAGATAGATAGATAGATAGCGAGAAAGGTGATAGAAAGATAGATAGATAGATAGATAGATAGATAGATAGATAGATAGATGATAGATAGATAGATAGATAGATAGATAGATAGATAGATAGATAGATAGATGTATAGGTATAGAGATAGATAGATAGATAGATAGATAGATAGATAGATAGATAGATAGATAGATAGATAGATAGATAGATATAGATAGATACCGTGTTTCTCATATAATAAAGCCGGGTCTTTTTTTTTTTTTTTTGAGCCCCGAAAAAATGGCTAGCCTGTCTTTTCAGGGGTGACTTAATTCCCCCCCCCCCTGCATCTTTGGGCAGGCGGGCAGCGACGGCTTGGATGTTGACATCGGCGTTGGTGGGGCACTTCGTATTGGGGTCAACTCAGGCAGCACCATATTCGGGTGTGCAAGAAAAGTACTTCCTAATGGCAAGCCCCCCCACCATTCCCCCCCATTTCGCATGTTTTAATATAGGCCTTCATTTGGGGGGGGGGGGCTTAATTTCATTTCATGCCTATAAAACATGCTGGGACTTCCTATTGGGGGAGGCTGTATTGTTGGAGAAACAGGGTAGATAGATAGATAGATAGATAGATAGATAGATAGATAGATAGATAGATAGATAGATAGATAGATAGATATTAGATAGCAATATCGAGAGAGAGAGAGAGATGGTAGATAGATACTAATAGATCGAAAGATAGATAGATAGATAGATAGATAGATAGATAGATTGAAAGATAGATAGATAGATAGATGATAGATAGATAGATAGATAGATAGATAGATAGATAGATAGATAGATAGATAGATAGATAGATAGAGATATTAGATAGCAATATCGAGAGAGAGAGAGATGGTAGATAGATACTAATAGATCGAAAGATAGATAGATAGATAGATAGATAGATAGATAGATGATAGATAGATAGATAGATAGATGATAGATAGATAGAAAGATAGATAGATAGATAGATAGATACTGATAGGATAGGATAGGATAGGATAGGATAGGATAGGATAGGATAGATACCAGTAGATAGATAGATTTCCATCACCCAAACAAGCCTGACATAGGAACAAACTTCCTTATTAGGAATAATTTGCTTGCTGGCTCTTCAGGCTTCAAGCCCAGATTTCCTTCAAAAAATACACAAACGGTTTGGCAGCCGACTGCAACGAAATCGCCCTGCAGGCAAAAGAGCTAGAATACAGCAAACAAAATAAACTTTTAAGGAACTTGTTATTGTTGAATGTCTCTCTCTCTCTCTCTCTCAAAAAAAAAGAAACATGCCAAGAACAGCAGGTAGGAAGCGAGGGGCACTTTGTTTGAAGCAGATGTCAGCCATAGAGACACATCACTTCCACTACAGCTGGACCGGTATCCTAGCCCCACCTCGCTCATCCAGAAATAAAATGTTCCACTTTTTTTTTTTTTTACCCTTTCCTTTCTGGAGATGCTTTAGAAATCAAAAAAGGCATGGTGGTAACCACCCTGAGCCATGACCCCTACTTGGTTGGTTTGTTTATTTGTTTGTTTATTGAATTTATATTGCTACCTATTCGCCCATGGCGACTCAAGGCGGCTTACAGGATATACAGTACTTTAGAGGTAATCGTATACTTTTTTTTTAGTTTACTTTATTTACTTTATTGTCATTGCAACTTGTACAATGAAATTAAATGCCATCTTCCAGTGTACTATAACACTGAACTATATAACTATAGTTCATAACTATAAAAATAAAACACAGACACACATCCTTTGCATTCTATACAATTGATGTTGCACAAACAGTATAATTCAGTATAGTTATTGCCCCTGGGATAGAAGCTGTTTTTCAGCCTATTTGTCCTTGTTTTTGTTATCCTGTACCATGTGCCAGATGGTAATAGTTAAAAAAAGGGGTTCCCAGGATGAGATGGATCTTTGAGGATGTTTTGAACTTTCTTAAGGCAGCAGGAGCTATAAAGCTCTTCAAAAGAGGGGAGGGGGCAACCCATGATCCTCTGGGCAATGACTCTAACCCTCTGGAGTGCTGTCCTATCTGCCACTGTGCAATTGGCAAACCGTACAGAGGTGCAGTAAGTTAAGATACTCTCTATGGTGGAGTCTCTTACAACCATTTGTTTTAATAATGGCAATGGCACTGAAAAAAAGTGAATTATGACTGCTTTTCACACAACCATTGCAGCATTCCCATGGTCAGGTGATCAAACTTTGGATGCTTGCCAATGGGTTCAGATCAGAGGTGGCATTTAGCAGGTTCTGACCAGTTCTGGAGAACCAGTAGCGGAAATTTTGAGTAGTCCTGAGAACCGGCAAATCCCACCTCTGACTGGCCCCGCCAACCCCATCTATTCTCTACTTCCCGAGTCCCAGCTGATTGGCTGGGTCTTCTTTGGTTGCCCTGCACAGGAGAACAGAGCTGGAAAGCAGGTTAGTGGGGCAGGGAGGGAATGGGGATTTTGCAGTAACCTTCCCCTGCCATGCTCACCAAGCCACGCCTACCAAGCCACGCCCACAGAACCGGTAGTAAAAAAAATTGAATCCCACCACTAGTTCGTATCTATAATGGTGGAAGCATCCTGGTGGCCGCATGACCAAAATTTGGATGCTTGGCCATTGGCATGCACTGATGATGGTTGCAGTGTCCCGGTTTCCATCACCTTTGGCGACTTTCTGACAAGCAAAGTTGGTGGAGAAGCCAGATTCACTTAACAAATGGGTTACTAAACAATTGCAGTGATTCACTTAACAACGGTGGCCAAAAACGTTGTGGAATGGGGCAAAATTAAGGTCCAAACTGCTGAGGACAACAATAACCCAAAGGCTAGGTTACAACTGTCGTGACAACTGTCAGCAAATCAACTGTAAATAAATGTAAATTGTACAATGAAAAGATGGACTAGGGGGTGACACAATAGCAGCATTCCAATATCTTAGGAGGAAGAGGGGGGTCCATTATTCTCAAAGCACCTGAAGGCAGGACAAGAAGCAATGGATGGAAACTAATCAAGGTGAGAATCAGCCAGGAAATGAGGAAGAATTTCCCGATAGTGAGATAATAATCAATCAATGGAATGGCTTGCCTCCCAAAATTGTGGGTGCTCCAACAGTGGAAGTTTTAAGGAAGAGATTGGACAACCATTTGTCAGAAATGGTGTAGGGCTTCTTGCCTGAACAGTGGGTTGGACTAGCAGACTTCCATGGTCCCTTCCAATTCTGTCTGCCCCATAATCGTCATGCATCTACAGCAGAGAAATGACAAGACAGTCCTTATATCTCTCCAGAGCAGGGGTCTCCAACCTTGGCAACTTTAAGACTTGTGGATTTCAACTCCCGGAATTCCTCAGCCAGCTTTGCTTTGTCCACAAGTCTTAAAGTTGCCAAGGCTGGAGACCCCTGCGAAGCAACACTTTTTTTTTTTTTACTTTTGCAGGGAAGGCATTTCCAGCAGAAGAGGATTCTCCAAAAACTACCTTTCCTATGCTTACAGATTCTAAAAACAATCGACTGAAGTGCATGCGTAAAGTCTACGAGCAGTTTAATTATAAAAAAAAGAAAAAAAACCAGACAGGTGCATTTGCTACAAGCAATCTGGAGCTCAATGCAATTTCCCTAGGATCAAAGCAAAAAAGAAAAGGATTTCATTCCGGATCATCATCAACAAAATTGAATTACAGTTGGTTACAGAGAGCGCTAAGCTCTTGACTCCCTGGCCAAGAGGGACAAGGGGAGACAGAGAACTGGTTCTTCGTGAAACAGCACATCCACAACCAGAGTTTTTAATATTACACCAGCTGCTTGCACACCTGACAATTTGCCAGCTACACTTTAGCATCAGCCTATCCTGTATGACCCAACAGGGTAGGCGTCTTGAGCTGCCTCCTTTGCAGCTTCTGTTCTCTTTGATCGTGAATCTTTTGGATGTTGCCCTGTCTTTGACCTAAATCAAAACTTCTAACTTCACATCCTCCTCCAGGTTCTTCATTAGGCAGTTTCAGAAGGCCATAGGCATTCTTAGAATTATAGGGCTGGAAGGGCCCATGCAGGTCTTCTACTCTAGACCAACCCAAGGCAAGATTCCTTGTTCCATTCCAGACATATGGCTGCCCAAACTTCCCTTGAAAACCTCCACCCACAACTCCAACCTCAGAAATTCCTCCTTATTTCCAGGTTGGATCTCCTATCCGAGGAGCTTCCACTCATTACTTCTCTTGCCCTCAAGATAATCTGGAGCATTCCCAGTGACAGCCCCTCAAGACAGCTATCGCATCACCCCCAATTCTTCTCGTTCATCAGACAAACCTACTTCCTTTTTTAGCCGTTCATCATACAGTTTATCCTCCAAACCCCTTGTCATCTTTGCTGCTCTTCTCTGCGTTTTCTCAGAAGTGAGAATTAGCAATGTTCAGATCCCACCTTTCTTATCTTCAACCACGGCACCCCAAAAACGCAGCACTGGGAATCGAAATTGTCACTGTGTAACCAGAAGGAAGTGAACAGATGTCTCAGGTGAATTCGCAGAGACATAGGAAGCACTGAATGTTTTTCAAAAGAAAGAAACCAAAAGAGGGAAATCAAAACAATAGTTTGGTGAGTAATAAAAAATACAAGTCCTGGGGGAAACTTTTGGACAGCTGAGCTTCTTGGTTTGCTGCCATTTCCTTTCACGGTGACCCTTTATCTAACCAATTGCAGAGAACTTGCTTAACTATAGGAGGGCAGGAGGCTGGATTCATTTGCCAGGATCAATTACGATTTGCTAAACCATGACCAAGCACACTTGACTAGGTTGACACAACAACCCAGTTATTAAGCAAACCTTAATTATGATGAGCCCTATTCAGAGGCTGACACAACAACCCAATATTAAGCAAACCTTAATTATTATGGGCCCTATTCAGAGGCTGACACAACAACCCAATATTAAGCAAACCTTAATTATGATGGGCCCTATTCAGAGGCTCTAAAATAGCTATCGTTTTACATGGTTATCTTCTCTGGGCTGTAGTTCCTCCCTTCATGGCTACATCCTGATGACTTATTCTGTATCCTATCTCTTCTGAAAGGAAACAGGCACTGTTTCCGAATTGACCTTCATAATTACATAGGCCGTTCTAAGTTTGGAAAGTGAAAAATAACATAAATAAAAATAACACACAAGAAAAGAGAGACTGGCTTGTCTTAAGTTTACTTACTTCAGTTCTTAAGGCACCAGGCTAGAAACCAAGAGATGGTAAGATGTAGAAACCAAGAGATGGTAAGATTACATCAGTCGCCTTCTAACCCCAGAAAGGAGAAAGCAGATAATAGAATAATACAGTTGGAAGGGACTCTCAAGGTCTTCTAGTCCAACCACTTGCTCAAGCAGGAGACCCTACACCCGTGATGGCAAATCTATGGCACATGTGCCACAGGTAGCACGCAAAGCCATTTGTGTGGGCATGTAAGCCCCAGTCAAATTTACCTGCACTGCACATGTGCGCGCCTCCCAGCTGGTTTTTGGCCCGTTTGAGGCCTTTTTCGGCCTCCCAGGGGCTTGAGGGAAGCTTCTGCAGCCTTTGGAGGCCACCTTGGAGTAATCCAGCTAGAACCTAGACAAGTCAGATATCCTCAGTCAGATAAAAAATTTTAATGGAGTTGTTCACTATATGAAGATCCATCAGCTGGCTATTTCTCGAAAGCAATATTAATGCATTCCTTGGGGTCTCTGATATCATACAGAGGCTGCAATTTTTCCTTATATGTTTTTAGGCTGTTTTTAATTACCGTTAGCTGGCCAGAGTGATACATTTGGGACGGGCGATCATATACGTTCGATAAAGAAATGCAAAAATACATGAAATAAATTAATACACATAAATTTATTTTGGGCAGATGCCTCCTGGTTGGCATTAAGCTCAGGCACACAGCTAAACCAAAGGAGCCAGGGAAATTATTTCAGTGTGCGACTGCCAAGCTAGGAAAGATATGTGACACGTCCCATTTTAATTTTTGCAGAGAGTTACGAGCCCTGTTAATTAAATGCCTCCTAAAAGCGCTCCCAGGTAGTGATAATGGATGGTATTCCTCTTCTCTCCTAACAAACCATCAGTCCATTGTTATTCATAACGTTGCCACATTCAATGAAGCAATTATGAGAAAGCATCAGCAAGCATGATGTAATACAAGGGGGTTTTATTAAAAACAACTCTACTTTAATACAGTTATTGTGATAGGGATTGTTTTAATTTTATTTGGGGAAATTTCCCTACCATTGTATTTATGAATGACAAAGGATCTCACGTCTGCATGTTGGTCTAAGTAAGGTAAGGGTTTCCAGCTATGGCAACTTTTAAGACTTGTGGACTTCAACTCCCAGAATTCCCCTGTCAGCCACGGCCAGCTGGGGAATTCTGGGAGTTGAAGTCCACAAGTCTTACAGTCACTGTGGTTGGAGATCCCTGGACTAAGGCTAAGCTATAAGAAAGTTACTTCCTGATTATTTCAAGGTCATATCGGGACTAGGTTGGTACATCATACGCCTTAATCCATGGCTCGTGATGAAACCACAATTGCCTCTGTTCGCATAGCACACCGAGTCATAAACTAGTTTTCCAACTACAATGTTTGCATTCACAGAGTAGACTATAAACCAAGTTATGACTATAAAGTAAGTTATGACTTAGCCCATTCTGTAAACCAAGCCAAGAGCACAGGAAGTAGCCTTCATTCATCACAACTATCAAGAATATTGATTTCTTTCCATCATAGGGATGGTGTCATGCCCCTGTCAGAGTCTGAATCTGAGGAGGAAGATGAACAGCTGACAGGGAGTGGGAGTTGGCTGTGGGGGAAACTGGGGAAGGGCAAAGTCCGGCTGGGCAAAGCAGGGAAGAGGTAGAACAAGGGAGAGGGAGTTCAGAGGAAGAACCAGGCCCACCCCCTCTTCATCCTAGAGCATGCAGAGAGGAATGGAGAAGAGAACAACGTGGGTTGCGTGGCTTACGGGGGAGGAAAGGGCCCTGATTCCCTTCATTAGCCACACCTGGGAAGAAAGTTTAAGAGACATGCAGGCTGCGTGTGGCAGCTGCTGGGAGCAAACATGAGTTTATCTTGTGTTGACTTTGCTTATCTGTGTTCCTGGCATCTTTCCAACCATGTTGAGTTATTGCCATGCCTTCACATCTGGAATTCTTGCTCCTGCTCTGCCAAACTAATTACCTCATCTTGCCTTGATTGGACTGTAAGTTACAGTTTGTGTTGACCATGTTTTGGACTTAATTTTCTGCAGTCAAAGGCTGTTCCTGGGAAAGTTTTTCTCCAGCCAGAAGATAACCTGGACATTGGGGGCAAAGTTGGAGATAATAAAGGGTCTCTTATTGATTAACTGACTGTGTTGCTTTTGTGCCACACTCCAGGTCATCACAGATGGTGTCTTATACAGCAGCCCATCTCGTCGTTCAAAAGCACTGATTCAAAACCAATTAAAATGTTCAGGGTAGGTTGTATTTTCGGGAAAACGGGGTCTCTACATTTTACTAACTTGTCAACAAAAACATAGCAAGAAGTTCTTGTAAACTAATTTCCTGAAATCAAGATTCTTCGTAGGACTGGTATATTATTACTTTTATTCCTGACCAACTCTTGTTAGGTTTTTGGAATTGGTGCATTCTGACAAGACCTGCCCTCTTCACATTCAGTTCTCAGATTTTGCACTGACATCAGCCTGACTGTTCTGTCATCTCCTCAAATGACCTTTCCCACTTTTCTTCAGGTGGGAAGAAAATTGGTCCATTTGCAACTCTTCTGACATCTCATCCATTTACCAAGATTGCAGTCCTTTCAGCATCTTCAAATGGAGTTGAAGACTTGCTCCTTCGGAAAAAAAAAGCCAGATTTTTTTTTTACCACCTATGAGTCCTTTTTTTCCCCCCTTTTAGAAAAGTTTTTAGTTTATTCAAGGAAGGTGAAAATACAAAATGCCAAAATATTTTTTTAAAAAGAACAAAAGAATTTAAAAGAACACAACAAAACAGACCTTAAAAAGAAAAGGTATATTTTAACAAAGGAAACAGAGATTAACACATACACATATAACATCCTCCCTGATTGAATGCTGATCAATATAATACAGCAATGTTGGGTTTCCACTCCTTGAGAAACAGGCCAAAAGAATTTTAAACTGTTAAACTACTAAATCTACTCAAAAATTGTTAGCCTGCCATCTATAAACTATTTTAATAACAAAATAGTTAACAGGAAAAAAAACCAATAAGTTTCTGTTGATATTCATTATTCTGGTTGTACCATACACAAGTCTAATTTGACATGACTACCAAGTTAATGGTATAATTCCAAACACACACACACATTCAACTCAGAAAGCTCAAACTGCCCAAGGAGCTGCTGATCCAGTTCTACAGAGGAATTATTGAGTCTGTCATCTGCACCTCTATAACTGTCTGGTTTGGTTCTGCAACCCAACAAGGCAGACACAGACTTCAGAGAGTAATTAGGACTGCAGAAAAAACAATTACTACCAACCTGCCTTCCTTGGAGGACCTGTATACAGCACGAGTCAAAAAGAGGGCTGTGAAAATATTTACAGACCCCTCACATCCTGGACATAAACTGTTTCAACTCCTACCCTCAAAATGACACTATAGAGTACTGCACACAAGAACAACTAGACACAAGAACAGTTTTTCCCTGAAAGCCATCACTCTGCTAAACAAATAATTCCCTCAACACTGTCAAAATATTTACTAAGTCTGCATTACTATTACCATTAATCCTCCCATCCTTCCTTTCACCCATCTCCTCCCACTTATGACAGTATGACTGTAACTTTGTCACTTGTCTCCTTATGATTTATATTGACTATTTCCTAGTATGATTTGATTGTTGATTGTACCCTATGACTATCATTAAGTGTTGTACGTTATGATTCTTAATTCTTGATGAATCTACCTTTTCTTTTATGTATACTGAGAGTATTTGCACCAAGACAAATTCCTTGTGTGTCCAATCACACTTGGCCAATAAAGAATTCAATTCAATTCAATTTAAAATACATCCTTTTTTCTAGTGAAGCATTCATTTCTATTAGAAGGAAATTCCTACAGGACAGAGTCTTTCTAATCACACCCTAGGAGATTATCAGGCTGAGCCGGAGGGAGGGGTCAAACATGTCATTGGTCTCGAGTCCCTTCGCACCACAGGAGATCTGAATCCAGCCCACATTGAATTCCTTTGACTTTTATTTACCGCCCATTTCCTTTGACTGTTAGTATAGTTAATTGTTGACTTACAACAGTTTATTTAGAGACGGTCAAAGTTACAAAGGCATTGAAAAATGTGACTTACGACCATTTTTCAGAGTTACCACCTTTGCAGCTTCTCCATGATCATGTGATCAAAATTCAGACGCTTGGCATATGGGTTCATACTTACGACCGTCGCAGTGCCCTGGGGAGTCATGGGATGATCCCCTTGGGTGACCTGCTGACAAGCAAAGTCAACGGGGAAGCCAGATTCAATTAACAACCGTGTGACTAACTTACCAACCGCAGCAATTCACTTAACAACGGTGGCAAGAAAAGTCGTAAAATGGGGCAAAGCTCACTTCACAAATGTCTCACTTAGCAACATAAATTTTGGTTGTAAGTTCAGCACTCCCTGCAGCTGTTTGATTTCTTCCACCCACCCACAAAAATGGAAATAAGCTGGTGGAGATAAAAGCCTATCGGTATTATTTCCCAGGAAAGATGGAAATTCATTTAGCTTAGCCTAAATGTAAGATATTCCCTCCACTTCATTTGCAATACAAACTACAGGCATTAGTGGCACACCAATTCCTCGGCCAGCTCAATAACTTTGCCTAGAACTCAGCCGTGCAAAATGCAAAATTAAGCTGTTCATCGTTATCATCCATAGGGGGTGATTCAATTTCTCCGAGGAGCAACATTGCCAGGCCAGGGTTTTAGACAGCCTCTGCCTCTCATTTCCATGAGCAGATCCTGCCCAAACTATTTACACGTGAAGCCTCTTTTGCCATCCAAACCGAAACAGAAAACATCTCTCTCCCCCCCCTCCCAAAAAAACAGCAGATATTTTGCAAGGGGGGGTGAACTTCCCCTTTTAAAAGAAAAAGGAAAGGCAACAATAAATATATATATATTTTTCATTTTAAAAGATGAAAAGAAAAATAAGCCCAAGAAATCAATATACATTGCCTCTGTTTCAAGAGCTACATTCCATTTTAGGTACAAAAAAAGGGTGTTTGGAATGGCTAGCCTTCAAAACCCTTCCAAAAAAAAAATTATGCGTTTACTCTGACCTTTGGGGGGATGGAAAAAAAAAGGTTTATAAAACTTTCTCTCTGTTCCTTATTAAACCAGCAATCCTCGCTCACTTATTCCACGTTCTCCGGACGATATGTTCCCCACTGAATACTTGAACAAGGAACAGGAAGTTTGCCTTCTCACAAGGATAAAAAAAAACCAAAAAACAACAACCCTTAATTTGGACAGGGAGCGAAGAAAGAGGGTTGGGGGGGGGAGCATAATCAGGATTTGGGAATGGTTTCCAGAGTGGAGGGCCATGAGATAGGATAGCAATGCATAGCTGGAACTTTCAGACACACACAACACACAAACACACACATACACACACGCTTCTTTGCCAACACAATCAGAAATGCTATGGTTACCAAACCAAAGTAGGGTTTTTCTCTGCTTGCTTCCCAGCAAAAAAGCTTCAGCAAAGTCAAACTGGATCAGATGCACCATGAAAACAAAACAAAAAAATTACAGAAAGGAAACGCACGTATATAGCACAAGCAGAATAACAGTAGAACAATAGAATAGAATAGAATAGAATAGAATAGAATAGAATAGAATAGAATAGAATAGAATAACAGTAGGATAGAATAGAATAACAGTAGGATAGAACAGAGTAAGAGTAAGAGTAAGAGTAAGAGTAGAGTAGAGTAGAGTAGAGTAGAGTAGAACAGAACAGAATTCTTTATTGGCCAAGTTTGATTGGACACACAAGGAATTTGTCTTCAGTGCATATGCTCTCAGTGTACATAAAAATACATTCATCAAGAATCATAAGATACAACCCTTAGTGATAGTCATACGATACTAAATAAGTAATCAAATCATACTAGGAAACGAAATAAAACAATATAAATCGTAAAGATACAAGCAACAAGGTTATAGTCATAAGTGGGAGGAGATAGGTAGTAGGAAGGATGAGAAGAATCATAGTAATGCAGTCTTAGAAAATAGTTTGATAGTGTTGTGGGAATTAGTTGTTTAGCAGAATGGTGGCATGGGGAGGAAAACTGTCCTTGTGTCTAGTTTTTCTGATGTGTAGTGCCCTATAGCGACGTTTTGAGGGTAGAAGTTGAAACAATTTATGTCCAGGATGTGAAGGGTCTGTAGAAGTGGGAACCAGAAGGCAGCTGGCAGAGGGAAGTATATATCCCTGTTGATGGGGAGATAGGAGAAACCCCAAAGAGAGAGAGAGAGAGAGCGAGGGTTTGTGTCTTTAAACTGTTGTTTTTAAATAGCCACTGACCAAACCTGGATCAGGAGAAAAAAAAGAACCAACAGAACCATTATATTTGAAAAGAAGTGTCTTGTAAAAGGACAGATAATTTTATTTGAAGCTATCTCTCCTCCACTTCGTCTTTTTGTAGGGTTATTTCAACTTCCCGAAGAAGGTATTTGTGGTTTGCTGGTTAAGGTGACCCATTATTCTCCCTTACAACCCCTCCCATTCAAAAACTGAGAGGGAATTGGAACAACTCTGTATAGGAGGGGGGGGAAACAGAGAAAATAAAAAAACAAGGCTTTTTTGATGGCCTCAGCTGGTAATCGTGGAGAAGCGGAAGGTAGAGAGAGGCCCTTAGAAATCTGTCTTCAAAGGCAAAGGAGAAATTTTGAAAAAAAAACATAACATATAAACGGAATTGAGTTATTTTATAAAGGGGCCCAGAGTTCAACATGCAAATGGATGACAAACATTCCTGGAAAAGTCCACGAGATGTAAAGTGGTAGCATTCAAAGCAGGAAGATGGCGCCTCGATCATTCCAGATGCAAATGGACTTTGCAAAGCGACAGAATTCCTCTTTATCCCATAACCTCGGCCACATGCACTGTCTCTCACACATGCACTGAAAGAACCATGGTTTGACTAAGCCATGCTTACAAATGAAGGCGTGTGTGTGTGTGTGTGTCCCAGGATAGCGTTGCAGGATCCAATCTGGGTCGGTCAGCGGAACCAGTCTTCCGAACTTTCAGATTCGTGTTGGAGCCCATCCTCAGGGAGCACAATCTGGGAGAGAGGAGTCCTCTGAGGATGGCCATGAGTTCGAAAGCTTGGCGGACTAAACCTCTGGTCCCAGTTAACCCACTGGGATGACCCAAAGGGGCGTGGCACAAAGGCAACACAGTCAAATAAGCAAGAAGAGTCCCTTTATTATCTCCAACTTTGCCCCCAATGTCCAGGTTACCTTCAGCTGGAGAAAAACTCTCCCAGGAACAGCCTTTAAGTGGAGGAAATTCAGTCCAAAAACAAAATACATACAAACTGTAACTAAAAATCCACACAAACCACACTGCAGGAATTAACTTGACAGGGCAGGAGAAGGAATTGCAGACTTGAAAGTCCAGCAAAACACACACAGTTGGGAAGACACCAGGAACACAGATAAGCCTCAACGATACCAGATAATTCACAATTTGCTCCCAAAAGTTTGCTATGCGCAACTACTTTTTTTAAACACTGTGTTCCCAGCTGCAGCTAATGCAGGGAATCAGGGCCCTATTCTCCCCTGTAAGCCACACAACTCACATTGCTCCCTTCTCCGTTCCTCGCTGCGCGCCCTAGGATGAAGAGGGGATGGGCCTGGGTCTTCCTCCAAATTCCCTCTCCCTTGCTCTACCTCTCCCCTGCTCTGCCCAGCCAGACTTTGCCCTTCCCCAGTTTCTTCCACAGCCAATGGAGCCACACTCCCACTCCTGGTCAGCTGTTCGGCCTCCCCCTCCGAATCAGATTCCAACAGGGGCATGACACCGACCCAGATTGGGTTCCAAGCTATGCTTGCCTGGAATTACACAACATCCTTTAGATTAGATTACATTAACAGAGTTGGGAGGAACCTTGTAGGTCATCTAGTCCAACCCCCTCCCCTCGCCCATGCAGGAGACCCGACACCATTTCTGCCAAATGGCAATCCAGTCTCTTCTTGATAGCCCACATTGCCATAAATAAATCATACGACATGGTTTAGAAACATTGGTGTCCAGGGGAATGAAATATTTATCAAATCTGTAAGTTGCAAGTTTCCTTCTGATGCATTGCAGCTTATAATGACTGACATATCCATGATGCATCTAGAGCCACACACACACACACACACGCACAAAAGTCACATATAAACTTCAAAAAGCCCACATTATTTAAATGGCCACGCCGCCTTCTTTTTTTACTACTTCTTTTATCACTTTGGCTGTCGTGGGAATGACTTTGTGCACAGTATAATGGTCACCATCACATATTATCCCACTAAAACAGTTTTGCTAATACAGGAGTAAACCAAGAGCAAGGCAAGGTACATTACAGGTAGTCCTCAGCTTACGACCACAAATTGAGCCCAAAATTTCCATTGCAGGGCAGTTGAGTGAGCTTTGCCCCATTTCACGATGTTTCTTGACACTATTAAGTGACTCGCTGCAGTTGTTAAGTTAGTAACATGGTTGTTAAATGAATCTGGATCCCCCATTGACTTTACCTGTCAGAAGGTCGCTATAGGGGGTCACAGGACCCCCGAACACTGCAACGGTCATAAATACGAACCAGTTGCCGAGTGTCTGGATTTTGATCATGTGACCCTGGGGATGCAGCAATGGTCGTAAGGGTGAAGAACGGTCACAAGTTACTTTTTTCAGTGTTGTTGTCATTTCAAACAGTCACTAAATGAATGGTTGTAATTCGAGGATTACCTTATGTAAAAGGGAGGGAGGAGAGAGGGGAAGGGAGGGAGAGAGAGAGAGGTATATATTATTGGTTCCTTCTGAAAAGGACCTAATAATGTACTATGTTGTGATTATAAAAGTGGAAAGTTACAAATGAGAAATAGGTTGAAGATGAAATGGAGTAATGGGTGAACTCAGTGTTCATCTAAGACCTGGAAATCATGACATGAGTATGATTTATCAAATACAACTGGCTGGGTTCACCCAATAATTGAAACCTCTATGAAGCATTTAACACAAATTTAACACACACAAAAATAGTTTGTTGTGAAAGCGACTGCCTGCAAAGGCTCTTGGATTGGGGCTGAAAGGCGAAAGCAGAAGCAGTATGCTCCATCCCATATTTGGATAGACCAGGTTGCCCTGATAGAAAAAAAACACTTAATTTCTCACCTGGTATAGCTAGTCCATATATAGCTTAGAGGCTAGTCCAAGGGTCTTCAAACTTGGGCAAGTTTAAGACTTTATTTATTTTTATTTATTTTATTTTGTCAAGCGATTATTAGATAACAGGTATAAGTATAAACATGGTTATGAATACATGAAATGGATACGAATAAGAAAAAAAGAAAAAGAAACAATAGGACAGGGATGTTAGGGATGGTGCGCTTATGCACGCCCCTGCAGACCTCTTAGGAAAGGGGTGAGGTCAATAGTAGACAGTCTAAGGTTAAAGTTTTTGGGGTTTGGGGAAGAAACCGGAGAGTCAGGTAGAGTATTCCAGACATTGACCACTCTGTTGCTGAAGTCGTATTTCCTGCAATCAAATTTGGTGCGGTTTACCTTGAGTTTGTATCTATTGTGTGCTCTTGTGTTGTTATGATTAAAGCTGAAGTATTCATTGACAGGTAGGACATTGCAATGTATGATTTTATATACCATACTTAGATCGAACTTGTGGACTTATACTCGCAGAATTCCTGAGCTAACATGACTGGAGGAGGAATTCTGGGAGTTGAAGTCCACAAGTCTTAAAGCTGTCAAGTTTGAAGACCCTTGGGCTAGTACATCTAACCTAATATATAAGCATCCCGGGGTTCAAATCCCAGAAGGGTATGGCTAGTTGATGAGAGCTAAATAGCTTGAAATAGATCTATTTTAGCCTCTATTTCTTTGTCAGTAAATATAAATTTAACTCCATGAAGCATCTAAAGACACAATGTAGTCAGACATCCACAGTACTGTAACATTTAAAATATCCAGGATAATAGTAATAAACCCTTTTTAATGATTTTTAAATATAGTACCACAGGCATTACAATTTACTATCCCAACAGTTTTAGTATCTCTCATAGGATCCAGGGCTCGTTTGTTTACTGCTGCGAGAATCTCACGTTTAATAATGCCCACAGCCGATAAATTCACACACGCAGATACAGTGATCTTTTATTAATCAACCCCTTGGTTACATGAATACAGAACAGACACATCATGTAGAACACCTCCAAAGATATCCTTGCCATGATTAGAGAACATGCTGGCAGGCAAAAGAAAGGAACCACAACATCCCAATCCACCATTCGACTGAATTAGGTCTGCACACTTTCTTTAAGCCTTGGCACAAATATGGCTTACGGACAACACACAACCGGCCAGATTTCCAGCAATGCAATTTGCAAAGCACAAAACATGCTGCTTAAGCTAAAAGCCAGCAGCCCCTAGCAGAGCATCATGTGAATTCAGCCTATGCTCCAGGATGGGGTGGGAAGTGGGCTGGAGGCACATCACGTTAGCAGCCTCTGCTTCCTCCCCTCAGATGGGGTCTGACCTTTTTCCCTTTGGCTGGGTGGGAGCCAAAGCAGAGCCAGCTGAAACAAAGGAAAAAAGAAACTTCCAAACATCACGACAAGAGTCAGAAATGGACTCCATCGAGTTAAGCCAGCAGATCCCAAAAACGAGGCCCATCACAAACTTTTCTTCTCACTCTGGAACAAGGCCGGCCGACTTTGGCCGACTTTTAAGATCTGTGGACTTCAACTCCCAGAATTCTGGCTAGGGAATTCTGGGAGTTGAAGTCCACAAGTCTTTAAAAAGTTTGCCAAGGTTGGACAGCCCTGCTCTAAGAAAGAAATCAGGGCAGATAGCCAACACCTGGCAGGACATCCAAGGGCACGCTTAACTGACAGCACCTTTTGCCAACCTAGTTCATTCCCTTTGGTGCCCATGACTCCCTGCTCCACTGGGAAAAAGTGGGGGGGGATTATGGGCCCTGGAGTCCATTATACCCGGGCAGGCAGAGGATGGAGATCCAGCACAGCCAGCACATCTTAAACCAAGTGTTGGAAAGGATGGAGGAGAGAGCGGGGAGAGGGAGGGAGAGAGAGGAGAGGGAGAGAGTTTTAGTCAGGAGACCCCAAAGGTGTTTTTTTTTTCTTTTTCTAAGAGGCAACTGGACTTTCTTGTTAAATAACCATGACTGAGGATCTCCAGCGACCGGAGAGTTTTCTGTTTGATCAGAGACGCTCGGGTGACGGTCCTTCTGAGTAAGTTAAGAGCGCGTCGCAAGGAAGAAGGGGGGAAGGAGAGAAGAAGAAGAAGAAGAAGAAGGGGGGGAACAGGGGATCTCCCCCTCCTAGAAGAGGGGCTTTTCTCCAGAAAGGAGGAAGAGGAGGAGGCACCCTGCATGCAATCCTGAGCCAATCAATCAATCAATCAACTAGCCAGCCAGCCAGCCATGCCTTGTCCTCGTCCGCCAAAAAGGCAGGCGCCGGGAGTGAGAGGCCACCGCAGAGACCTACCCGGGGATGCAAACGGAGTACCGCAGCGCAACAGCGGTGGCGGCAGCATCAGCTCCTTCCACCGGCCGAGGATTCATCCTGCAAGGCGGCGGCGGCGGCAGCCTCCTCCTTCTCCTCCTCCTGCTCTTCGCGGGAAGGGAAGCGCAGGCCCCTCCCCCACACGCCAAGCCCCGCCCTTTCCCGAGCAGGGGAGGGGGCGGCCCGGCGGCCGCAGCTGCAGCAGTTGCAGCAATAACAGCAGCCACGCGGGGATCCTGCAATCGCTCCGGGGCTTCTCCCGGGAACTGCGCTCCAAGGGGGCTCGAGCCAACTTCGGTGGGACGGGGGAAAACTTTCTGGCAGCGCTCCCTCCCCCGCCTACGAGAGAGTCCACCCCGTCTTCCTTGGTCCTGCCTTTTCGGGGGCTGCAGGATGGAGAAGGAGCTGCTGCAGGGTTCAAAGGCAGCAGAGCCGGGAAGGGTGCGTGGTCCGGGCCGCGCGTGCCGCCGCCGCCGCCTCCTCTTCAGGCGGAGCAGGAGCCGCCGAGAGTTTCGGCGGGGCCTGTTGAGCCAGTTTGTTTTTAAACTGATTTCAAACGCAGAGCCTTGGACGGGGAAGGCCTTCGGGAGATGCCACCTCGCTTTAAATGAGGCGGTGCAGACCAAACCGGGGATTTGGAGGAAGGTTGCCAAGAAAGGAAGCTCGCGCCGTTTTCAAAGCCGTCCTCGGCGGGGCTGCGCGGTAGAAATCGCCCTTTGGACGGGGAACCTGGTCGGAAGAGGCTAAGCAACAAGGAAGAAGTTTCCCAGGGAAGCAAAAAAAAAAAAGAGAGAGAGAGAGAGAGATTTGCCTTTTTGCTTTCCTGACTGCATTTTAAGTTTTGGTGATGGGAAGTGAAAGGGGTGCCTGTAAATTTGCAGTGGGGTCCAACCTTGGCAACTTTAAAAAGACCTGTGGACTTCAGTTCCCAAAATTCCCCAGCCAACTTTTAAAGATCTGTGAACTTCAACTCGATTCAAGCTATGCTGGCTAGGGAATTTTGAGAGTTGGAAGTCCGCAGGTCTTAAAAAGTTGCCAAGATTGGACACTGCTGCTAAAGGATACCTGTTTGAAGACTTGGACTTAAAATAACTTTATTATCACTTTAAATATACACCAATCAGCATACCTTAAAATGAAATTTCATTGCATACAAAGGGTCACCACCTCCAATGTACACTACATAAACACGCCAAAAATATACATAAATAAAAATGTATGCATATACCCACATATGTCGTGTGGCAAAGAGAAACAACACAGTCTAGTTTGGATATATAAAAAAGTATGTGGCGAGAAAAGCGAATCTTGAGAGTTTGCAGACGGAGGGGCCTAGGGAACAAAGATGTTACAACAAAGGGGTAGTCCTGCTAGAAAATGTGGCTTTGCTTGAGTTTACCAACGCTGAAAAGACAATGTTGCAGCTCACTTGAATGCAGTTGTTTCATACTGCCACAATGTGTTGGCAATACACATTTGTGCAAACCCAGAGCTGTTGCTAGAGCATAGAGTTGAAGGAATGAACGTCCTTGAGACCACAATTCCATTTTCTTTGGATGACAACTCTGTACTGCAGTCCCACATGTTGTGTGCAGTGGTCCCCTCTGTAAAATACAGGTAATCTTGGATTTATAGCAACTGGGAACAGAAGTCCATTGCCAAGCACGGTGGTTCTTAAGTGAGCCATGCACAATTTTAGTCTTTTTTTTGGGGGGGGCATGGTTCTTAAGCAAACCACTGCAGTTGTTAAGTGAAACACCTGGTCATTAATCAAATTTGGCTTTCCCCATTGACTTGCTTGTCAGAAGAAGTCCAAGGAAGGAGGACAAGGGCAAACCACCTCTCAAAAACCTAGCCAAGAAAAACTGCAGGCATTGATCCAGGCAGTCGCTGGGAATCAACACTGATTTAAACGCTCACACTTTTTTTAAATTATTATTTGATTCCTGGCTTGATGGGAAATACGAACCCTAATGAGTCCTGGCCATCATTCCTAGTTAATCTGAAGTTAGCTGCAGCTCAGATAGAGTTGCCATGGATTGTAACAGCATTGCATAAGAAATCATTTGCCACTCAACCAGTTGGTCAAAATTCTGAATCGGATTATATAACCACCATTGGTTGGGAGATGTGACATTCACAGCACTGTGTCATCACACCAACAACATCACACACCCAACTTCATTGTGACTTCTGCCTAATACCTATCATGAGCAACCACACCCCACTTATTAGCAACACACTTTGGAAAGATCACATCACCAATTTCCTGGATTATCCCCGGGGATCGACAATGAGAGCGAAGGGTAAAATATTAGTTCGCGATATGGTTTCTTTCATTGCGATTCTTTGAATAAGCTACGAATGAGTGGATCTGTACACAGTAACTGTAATTATGTGGTTTTACAATCCTTGGAGGCTGTGCTCAACCTCTGAATCATAAACTAATCAGGTATGAGTTTGTAGAACATTAGACTCACACGTGTTTGACTGGTCTGGGGTTTATGGTCTAGCCAAGGAGTCTCCCATCTGGATAATTATGCAACAGTTTGCACAGTGTAGAGAGGGTTTTATCTGTTGTAGAAAAGGAAATGGAGAGATAGGTCAGGCGTAGGATCAGGAGTCACAGGAAGCATCAGTACTGTGCCTCAGACTTAATGGGTTCATTAGGAGAGTCTGTGTGTGAGAATAGAGTAGAATGGAATAGAATTAGAATAGAAATAGGAATATAGAATATAGAATAGAAATAGAATAGGAATAGAATAAGAATAGAATTCCAATTGGAAGAGAATTAGGAATTTAGAATAAAATAGGAATAGAATAGAATTCCGCTCGGAATAGATTAAGGAATTTAGAATAGAATTAGGATTTTAGAAGAGGAGAGGAGAAGAGAGGAGAGAAGAGGAGAAGAGGAGAGGAGAGGAGAGGACAGAACAAGAGAAGAGAAGAGAAGAGAGAAGAGCAGAGGAGAAGAGAGGAGAGGAGAAGAGAGGAGGAGAGGAGAGAAGAGAGGAGGGGAGAGGAGGGGAGGGGAGAGGAGAAGAGAAGAGAGGAGGAGAGGAGGGGAGGGGAGGGGAGAGGAGGAGAGGAGAGGAGAGAAGGGGAGAGGAGAGAAGAGAAGAGAGGAGGAGAGAAGGGAAGGGAAGGGAAGAGAAGAGAAGGGACGAGGAGAGGAGAGAAGAGAGAGAAGAGAAGAGAAGAGAGAGAAGAGGAAGAGAAGAGAAGAGAAGAGAAGAGAAGAGAAGAGAAGAGAAGAAGAGAAGAGAAGAGAAGAGAAGAGTGGAGGGGATCTTGGAACTCTTCTAGTCCAACCCACTGTTCAAGCCAGAGAATTTATACCATTTTAGATAAGTGACTGTCTCTTCTTAAAAGCCTCCAGTGATGGAGCACCCACAACTTCTGGTGGCAGGCTGTTCCACTAGTTAATTATCCTCACTGTCAGGAAGTTTCTCCTTAATTCCAGGTTGTTTCTCTCTCTGATCAGTTTCCATCCGTTGTTTCTTGTCTTGCCCTCAGGTGCTTTGGAGAATAATTTGACCCCCCTCTTCTTTGTGGCAGCCCCTCAAATACTGGAACACTGCTATCATATCGCCCCTAATTCTTCTTTTCTTTAGACTACCCAAACTCAAATCCTGCAGCCATTCTTCATATGTTTTTGTGTTGGTCTGGAGCGATGTTGCCTTACCTGCAGTTCCAAACGTTAAATATGCTAACATTTTGCTTATCACAGGGTCTCAAAAGGTGATCACATCACCCTGAGGCACTGCAACCGTCATAAATATGGGTCAGTTGCCAACTGTCTGAATTTTGGGATTCAAACTAAGGGACGCCGCAATGGCCATAAGGATGAAAAGGGGTCATATGTTGCTTTTTTTTCCCCCGTGCCATTGTAACTTTGAATGATCACTAAATGAGCTGTTGGTAGTCAAGGACTGCCTGTAGTTAGAAAGCGTAGCAGAAGTCTCAATCTCCTTCTTTTGCACAGTGTTTACATCCAGCATTCAGTCCCTGGCTGAAAAGGATTAAGGTTATAATTGCGACAGACGTTTAATAACAACTGTTACACTTCCAGAGTTCAGGCTTTACACGGTTTCAATATTGGCCAACACCGCTTTATTTGTTTATCCATTTATTTCAGGATTCATCATCTGCCTTTCAGTTCAGCCATTCCTCAAAGGAGAGGGGCAATATTTCCTAAAGCAGAAATACATTAAAGGAAAAGACAAAAGAACTCAGCGGTGTGCCCTCAAGGGCCAAGAAAATAATACAAACCTCCGTCACATTTGAAAGTCATGTTTTATATTATATTATATAGAGAGGTGGTATTCAGCAGGTTCTGAACGGTTCTGGAGAACCGGTAGTGGAAATTTTGATTAGTTCGGAGAACCGGCAAATCCCACCTCTGACTGGCTCTGCCTCCCTCTATTCTCTGCCTCCCATTGAGTCCCAGCTGATCGGCTGGGTCTTCTTTGGTTGCCCTGCACAGGAGAATGGAGCTGGAAAGCAGGTTAGTGGGGTGGGGAGGGAATGGGGATTTTGCAGTATCACCTACTGCCACACCTGCCAAGCCACGCCTACCAAGCCAAGCCACACACCACCAAGCCACACACACACACACACACACACACACACACACATTTTCTCTTGTCCAGAACATTAAACCAGATGCATTGGGGCTATTTTATTCTTCAGTTTATTTTTTGCTATAGGCTCTTCTAATCTCTCCTCAGAAGAACTACTTAAAGATCTGTCTCGCTGCAAAACTGGAGTATAACATTGTAAAAAACAACAACCAAGCAATCAAAAGAAACCAGTTTCAGGTTCAAATGTTGAATCATTAATCCTAAGAATGAATTAAAAATGAATTGGTGAAAGATGAGCTGCCCCAAACTGGGTTGGGATCACTGTGTGTGGAACATAGGAAAGCCTTTCCTGTCATTCTCAGGCTTCATTGTCAAGACAAGGATGCCCATTTTACAGGTTGTGTCATTTTAAACCCTACAATGGGCTAAGCTCCAGCCTTAAATCTTCCGGGACAAGGGATTGTAATCTATTTGTTTGAAACTCACAATTTGCTTTGTGATCAGCAGCGTGTTGTGAAATGGTGGACTGTTGCCCACCTGAGAAATGCAGAAGTTGGTCTCTTAAAAATTCTTCCTGCCGTAATATCAGGATCAAGTCAGATATTAATAATACATGTCACGTGATCCCCTTTTTCAGCCTTCTGACAAACACGGTCAACGGCGAAGCCGGATTCCCTTAAGGACTGTGTTACTAATTGAACAACTGCTGCGATTCACTTAACAGCTGTGGCAAGAAAGGTCATAAAATGGGGCAGAACTCATCTAACAACCATCTCACTTAGCAACAGAAATTGTAGTCATGCGTTGAGGACCACCTGTATATAGTAAACATACAAATAGAATATACAAACTGTAAAATTGCCATTTGACAAGATTCTGTCTATAGGTGTGGAAATAATAAACAGCTTGGAAGAATTGCCACATGTTTTTTTTTTCACTCTTGGGCAGAACACGAAAACATGTGAAAGTTTCTATGTTCGTCCATTTACTTCTCGCAAATGTACTGTATGTGGGCACATTAATGAGCCTTTGTGGCACAGGGGTTAGAATGCAGTATTGCAGGCTAACTCTGCCCACAGCCTGGCGTTTGATCCTGATGGGGCTCAAGGCTGACTCAGCCTTCCATCCTTCTGAGGTCTATAAAATGAGGACCCAGATAGTTGAGGGTTCTGTAAACCACTTAGACTAGAGGGGGCTGAAAAGCACCGTGAAGCGGTATATAAGGGCTATTGTTAAGTGGGAAGGAAGGGAGGGAGGGAGGGAGGGAGGGAGGGAGGGAGGGAGGAAGGAAGGAAGGAAGGAAGGAAGGAAGGAAGGAAGGAAGGAAGGAAAGGAAGGAAGGAAGGAAGGAAGGAAGGAAGGAAGGAAGGAAGGAAGGAAGGAAGGAAGGAAGGAAGGAGGAAGGAAGGGCCGTGTTGGTGCAGGGGTTGGAATGCAGTATTGCAGGTTAACTCTGCCCACAGCCTGGAGTTTGATCCTGACGTGGCTCAAGGTTGAGTCATCCTTCCATCCTTCTGAGGTCTATCAAATGAGGACCCAGATAGTTGGGGGCAAGATGCTAACTCTTAAACCAGTTAGAGAGGGCTATAAATTACTATGAAGCGGTATATAAGTCTATCGCTGTTGCTATAATGCCTCTGAACTGAGACCTTGATGATTGCTCCCTTGGCCAAAGGCGCTGAAGATACATTTAAGATTTCTTCCCTCTAAGAGAACATGGGGGTGCTGCAAAACTCGCCACTGTGTAATCTTGGCTTCATTGGGATGCTGGTTCCAGCACCGCAGAGCAAGCTGTCTGAATTTAGAATTAGTGTTTCAATTAAGAAGCCCTCTAAAGAGCCAACACATCTTACAGCACATGATAAAAATAGCACAGATCAAAGAGTTGGCACTGCAGAACTGACATGTACAGCCTGCGGCTGTGTCCTTTTGTTAAGCGCTGGGATTTTGCGATTTAATTCTTTATAAGTCAGTTTGGCTATGTGTCTGGATGTGCTAGCCCACTCTTTGCTGCCTTGGAGAATGAAATTTTACTACAGCCAGCCTAAATGCACTCCAGTATAATTTTCCCCACAATAAGAGTCTCATCTGCACCCAAACAGGAACACAAAGACTATTGCCAACTTTTTAGATCAAGCCCATGTTTTTTAAAAACAGTCTGATCTGCCTATTATTACCACAACACTTTTCTTTTCCCACTGAAACACCCATAAAGAAGATTTATTCCTGCTCACTTAGCAACCTGAAATGGAGAATACTGCATGTGCACATTATGCTAAGTATGGTTTAAATGTGGTTCATGAATTAAGCTACAATTGACTAGGCTTTTGCAACAAGCGATGCCATAAACCATGGGTTACAAACCACAACTAGTGTTCCTTTACTCAGAAGATAAAACCAGAATTTGATATTTAAAATTGAGAGTTGGTATATTGTAAATAATAAATTTTATGATGCTTTTAATGGTGTAAATGATGCTGGGGGAATGACTAAGCAAATCAAAAGGCTATAAGTTCTTGAAAAGGGAAAATCCACCATCTTTCATGCAAGCAATGTCCTTTAATACACAGACAGAAGACAATGATGGCTTGCAGTTTATCACATGGAAGGAAGTTGGCTCAGATCCTTATATAAGGCAATTTAAGCAGGGGTGGGATGCAAATATTTTTACTCCTGGTTCTGTGGGCATGGTTAAGTGGGAGTGGCTAGGTGGGCATAGCCATGTGACTGGGTGGGCATGGCTTCTTCTTCTTCTTCTTCTTCTTCTTCTTCTTCTTCTTCTTCTTCTTCTTCTTCTTCTTCTTCTTCTTCTTCTTCTTCTTCTTCTTCTTCTTCTTCTTCTTCTTCTTCTTCTTCTTCTTCTTCTTCTTCTTCTTCTTCTTCTTCTTGCAGCACTCCCCTGCGCTCCATTTTTGGCCTCCTGGGCCTCAGGAAAGCTTCCCCGGGAGGCTTCCTGAGGCCCAGGAAGGCAAAAAAATTGGAGTGGGGAGGGGCAGGCAGAGAGGGGAAGGGCCAGCCAGGGGCACGATTTGCCGGTTCTTTGAACTGGGCAGAATCGTAACAACCGGTTCTATAGAACCGGTCCGAACCGGTAGAATCCCACCCCCTGGATTTAAGCAACACCAGGGACAGGCTTTGCTAACACAAGTTCCACACGAACACAATTTGAACAGGATTCTGAATAAGCTAGACAATATTTCTTAAGCTTGGTGAGTCGAAGATGTGTGGATCTCCAACCCATCTGGAAGACCACGCAGCTTCCAGAAGGAGTAGTAGGGGATGGTATGAGAGCAGCCTTCCAATACTTGGGTCAATCTATACAGGGTCAATCTACTCTCCAAAGCACCAGAAAGGCGGGACAAGAAGTAACAGGTGGAAACATATCAAAAGAGAGACCCAGCCTAGAACTAAGAAGGAATGTTCTGACAGTGAGAAGGGCTTCCTTCCAGAAGTTGTGGGTGCTTCATCACTGGAAGTTCTCAAGAAGAGATTGGATAGACATTTAGGGTCTCCTCCTTGAGCAGGGAGGTGGACTAGAAGACCTCTAAGATCCCTTCCAACCTTATTATTGTATGTTCTACTTGAGGGGTCCTTGGTGATCTCTGAGCTTGGTTGTTTTCTCGCAGACATTTCATTCCCCAAACTAGGTAACGTCATCATCATCATATCAAGGGAGATACTAATACCCCTCTATAAAGCCTTAGTAAGGCCACACCTAGAGTACCGCATCCAGTTTTGGTCGCCACACTGTAAAAAAGATGTTGAGACTCTAGAAAGAATGCAGAGAAGAGCCACCAGGAGGATTAGGAGACTGGAGACTAAAAACATATGATGAATGCTTGTAGGAACTGGGTATGGCTAGTCTAGTGAAGAGAAGGACCAGGGAAGACAGGATAGCGTTTGAGGGGCTGCCACAGAGAGGAGGAAGGGGTCAAACTATTCTCTAAGACAGTGGTCCCCAACCTTTTTTGTACCAGGGACCAGTTTCACGATTATTCATTCTTTGCGGCCCGGTACAAAATGACGGCCAGCCAAAATGACGGCCAGCCAAAATGACGGCCAGTCAGCCGTCCCCCGCTTCTCCCCGCCACCTTCAACTCCTCCTTTGTACCTTCTCGCGGTCGATGGGCTTTTCGGGCTCTTTCTTAATCGCCTCCTGAGTAACGCGAGACTCCACCGCCATCGGGACGGCTCTTCGTTCGAAGCCGCTCCCCACCCCCTTCGACAAAAGTAAGGTTCCTTCAGCACCCAAACGCCGCTTTCCAACCGATGACCGACAAGCTCACCTGGAAGCACTTTCTCAAGCGCCGTCGAAACAAGATGGTGGCGCCCAAGCAAAGTAGGCTTTTTCTTTGCGGCCCGGTACAAAATGATCCACGGACCGGTACCGGTCCAGGGTCCAGTGGTTGGGGACCCCTGCTCTAAGACACCTAAAGGCCAGACAAGGAATAACGGAAACTCAACAGGGAGAGTTTCAATCTGTTCTGACAGTGAGAACAATCAATCAATGGAACAGAAGTTGTGGGAGCTTCATCACTGGAGGCTTTCAAGAAGAGATTGGACTGCCATTTGTCAGAAATGTAGGGTCTTCTGCTTGGGCAGGGGGGTTGGACTAGAATGACCTTCAAGGTCCAACTCTGATTATCTGTAAATCAGTGCAATTTAGTTTGGGTCTGCAAGAAAACCACCAAGCTCAGACAGCACCAAGGACCCCATAATTCAACCCCAAGCGACAAATCTCCTTTATTGGCCTGTTCTGTGTTCTCCCTGGCCTTCAGCAAGGCCACTCGGCTGTCCTCTTTGTCAGTGTGTTGCAACAGATGTTTGGAGGGAAAGGGCTGCTTTGGAGCTTCTGTGTCCCAGACTCATTCTTCCCGCAGGCACCTTGATCTCTGCTCTGCTCTGCTTTCAGAAAACAAGCGTGGCCTTTCAGTGGCCCCACCCTGCAGGCCTACAAGCAGCCCCCCTGCCTTGCCCTTGAGAATCTGGAAGGAGGGGATAAAGAGGCTAAGGAAAGGCCACCTGTCCCTGGATCAAACCCACACAGCAGGAAGCTTATGTTTCAAGGGCCCCTGCCTGATCTCTCTCCCCCATCCTTCATGGGAGCCTGAATTTGGAAGAGAACTTTTGCCCCCTGTTAGCAGCGCATGTAAGTGACTCTCTCTTGAAGAAGAAGAAGGGATTGTGGAAATCTTTCTCGGGCTGACTTCAACACATCTGTTGCTTTACAACCACAGCACAGTAGTGGTTGGCTATCGCTTCTGCTCCACCCCATCCCTGCAACTTAGGGTGGTCTTCCATACAAGTACTACTCATCCTGATTGACAATTATTCAATGTTATTTATTTGATTATATCAAGCCTTTATTATTATTATTTTTAATGAGCAACTCAAGGCAGTGAATATAGCTAGTATTCCTTTCTCCTCCTCTTTTCCCCACAAGCATAGCCCTGTGAGGTCAGTTGGGCTGAAGTCACCCAGTTGGCTTTCGTGGCTAGGGTGGCACTAGAATTCACTGTCTCCTGGTGATTGGCTCAGAGTCACCCACCTGGCTTTCGTGGCGACATCACTGTCTCTGGTGAGGCAGTCACCACCTGTGGCACTAGAATTCACTGTCTCCTCAGGTGATTGGCTCAGAGTCACCCATCTGGCTTTCGTGGTTAAGGCGGCACTAGAATTCACTGTCTCCTGGTGATTGGCTCAGAGTCACCCATCTGGCTTTCATGGTTAAGGCGGCACTAGAATTCACTGTCTCCTGGTGATTGGCTCAGAGTCACCCACCTGGCTTTCATGGTTAAGGTGGTACTAGAATTCACTGTTTCCTGGTGATTGGCTCAGAGTCACCCACCTGGCTTTCGTGGCTAGGGTGGCACTAGAACTCACAGTCTCCTGGTGATTGGCTCAAAGTCACCCAGTCAGCTTCCCTGCCTAAGGAAGTTACAAAGAAGATACTGATTCTTTAGAAAGTGCAAATAATGCAACAAAGATGATTAGACATCTGGAAGCTTATGAATAATATGAAAGAAAAGGACTAGATGGGATATGATAGCTGCCTTCCAATATTTGAGGGGCTGTCCTGTCACAATGAAGAAGGGGTCAAGTTATTCTCCAAAGTATGTGAGGACAGAACAAGAAGCAACAGAGGGAAACTTATCAACGAAAGATCCAATTTCCTGACAAGTGAGAACAATTTATCAGTGGAACGAATCAGAAGTTGTGGATGCTTCATTACTGGGGGTTTTTAAGAAGAGACTGGACAGCCATTTGTCTGGAGTAGCATAGGATCTCTTGCTCAAGTAGGGGGTAGACTACAAGACCTCCAACTCTTATTCTTTTACTCTAGCCTTTCAGTAGCCTTAGCTAGTGTGTTTTTGGTTTTCCAAGTTTCGTCTACCTTGGAAGGCTGATAGAAACTAACTAATCACATATTGATTTAGCCTCCCGAGTGAAGCCAGCAAAAGGTCCATTTGATTTGCATTCTCCCAATTCCACCAGTTCTACCTTGGCCGTTATTCTTTGACTCATAGATTTCTCCGACTGAGACACTGGAAGGCACCACAAAGATCATCTAGTCCAACATTTGCAATATGCAAAAAAAAAAAAAAAACACCACTTCATTTTGTTCTTAAAAATCTGTAGGGATGGAGAACTCACCACTCCCATGAGTAGATTGTTCCATTACCATCAGGAAATTTTTCTTCATATTTAAACAATATCTAGGAAGCTAGATTTTGGGCTTGGCCACCTTCCCTGTAGCTTAGTCCACAACCTATGTTTAAACAAACCATGGCTTAAAGCAAGAAGCACCCCCCCCCCCCCAAGAATGAGATGACCATCACATTCCAAATAAAGCAAAGCAGGAATTGCATGAACCATCTGCTCGTGTACAAATGCACCCTTTTACAGAAATCTTTACTTATAATCCCACTCAAGATTACTCCTGCCTTAATTAATTGAAAATTAGTCATTATGTGAGATAGAATTCCTCCTCTGCTTGTCATTCTTTGATGCCTGTTTTTAGGCACCTTGTTTAAATGTGTTCATTCCCTTGGGATTTATAAGAGTTGCCATAAGCCACACACTCATTCTGCCTGCAATTTCTTGCTGGTTTATTGTTTTGTGATCACTCTACTCCTGCTGCTTTTTTATGGAGACTGCTGTTTGCTGAAAATTTAAAGCCGTTATCCTAATTGCAGTTAGATTTCTACCTTTCCTGCACCACCTTTGATGCTTTAACTGGAGGGGTGGAGGGAAAGCCCCAAGAACATGGTTATGAATGTTTCAATTAATAAAGAAGCATTTCTCATCATTACAGACTGTAAATGAATATCAGATGGGTGGCTGCGAATATGAAAACGCAATCAGATTAGCAAAAAATTGTCACCCAGACTTTCTAAAATATTAGTTCCTTTTTGTGCCATCAGGCATCATTTCGACATGAAGATTATTCACATGCAACTTGCACCTGTAAATTTTGTGGCCAAGTTGAAGGAAACCCAGTCTCACAATCTGAATATTAATCGGAATAATTTAATTGTATCCTTCGGTGTGAAAAGTCATTACTTATTTGGAGCTGTTGTCTGATGAGAAAATAATCTTTTGAGGCAAATGTTTCATAACAGACCAGCAGCTTTACCTATAATAATCAGCTAATTAGCATGGAAAAGAAGAATGGAACTGACAGTATTTGTCAACCCTTTGAGGTAGGTCAGCTCAAGCAACAGGCCAGAAGAAGTAGTGCAACTAGATCTCATTGTTATAGGGCTTGGCAATGGAAATTTTTGTCCCAACTTTGGTGCTTATTCAAGGATCACCTGTTCTGTACCAAAAGCTGCGTTTTCAAGAGGCAACTGGACTTTCTGGTTTTTCTTTTGAAGAGGTTTTGCTTCTCATCCAAGAAGCTTCTTCAGCTCTGACTGGATGGTGGGGAATGGAAGGATTTATATTCCTTACAGACCGCTGGTTGCTTGCATTCTTTTTAGAGAGTTGTTGAGGTCCCTTTGAGGCTTATCTGTGTCCTTCCATTCCCCACCATCCAGTCAGAGCTGAAGAAGCTTCATGGATGAGAAGTGAAATGTCTTCAAAAGAAAAAAACCAGAAAGTCCAGTTGCCTCTTGAAAAAAGCATCTTTGGCACAACCATGACCTGGATGACTGAGAAGCTCCATAGACCAGTAGTGTGATGTTAATTATTTTTCTTAACTCACTTTTCCCTTTCAGCTGCTTCACTTTCCACAGAATTGTTTCATGACATCAATCCAGCAAGACCCTACTATACATCCATTCAACAGTTGCCCTCCAGATTACAGCCATCATATCTGCACACACAACAATATCATCCTCAGACCATGCATTCGGGGGTGGAGTATAAACTGCACAGGTAGTATTCAGCAGGTTCTGACCAGTTCCGGAGAACCAGTAGTGGAAATTCTGAGTAGTTCGGAAAACTGGCAAATCCCACCTCTGACTGACCCCGCCCCCATCTCTTCTCTGCCTCCTGAGTCCCAGCTGATTGGCTGGGTCTTCTTTGGTTGCCCTATACAGGAGAACGGAGCTGGAAAGCAGGTTAGTGGAGTGGGGAGGGAATGGAGATTTTGCAGTAACTTTCTCCCAGGAGTGGGGAGGGAATGGAGATTTTATAGTATCCTTCCCACCAAGCCACACCACGCCTACCAAGCCGTGCCCACAGAACCTGTAGTAAAAATTTTTGAATCCCACCATTGCCTCAGACCATGCATTTGGGGTGGAGTATAAACTGTGCAGGTGGTATTCAGCAGGTTCTGACCAGTTCTGGAGAACCGGTAGCAGACATTTTGAGTAGTTCGGAGACCCGGCAAATCCCACCTCTGACTGGCCCTGCCAACCCCATCTCTTCTCTGCTTCCAATTGAGTCCCAGCTGATCGGCTGGGTCTTCTTTGGTTGCCCTGCCCAGGAGAAGGGAGCTGGAAAGCAGGTTAGTGGGGTGGGGAGGGAAGGGGGATTTTATAGTATCCTTCCCCTGCCATGCCCACCAAGCCACGCCCACCAAGCCACGCCCACAGAACCGGTAGTAAAAAAAAATTGAATCTCATCACTGATAAAGGGTCCATCTCTTCAGGAGGACAGAAGTTCTGGGACTCTCTCAAAGCATCAGCACTCAACAGAGTAGGTCTACTTAAGAATACCAGCAGCAATAGCAGGTAGACTTATATACCCCTCCATAGTCCTTTACAGCCCACTCTGAGCCTTTACAGAGTCGGCCTCTTGCTCCCCAACAATCTGGCTCCTCGTTTTATCAACCTCAGAAGGAAGAAAGGTTGAGTCAACCTCGAGCTAAAAGGAACTGTTGCAAGTTGAGAACTACCTGTATGTTGTTTCTGGAAGATTTTGCCACTTCTTGTCTCTCCTAATCCAAATTAGAAAGATCCTTCTTTTCTCCCCCAAAAAAAAAATTGGGGTGGGGTGGGGAGAAAAGAGGGAGCGTTTCTAATTACCTTATTTCCATGGTCACATTTTCTGCCAAACGAGAGTACCAATCTGTTCGGAATAATTTGAGGTCCAACGGTGTACAGGTGTCTAATTGTGACACCTGTGTCTCCCAGGAGCAGCTTTCATGTCAAGGGCTTTGTGATCATCTCAGGCAGTCTAACTGGTCTTCAGTTTCTTGAACCGTTCAAAGTAACCCTTGCAGGAAAGCTGGAGGGCTGACTTTGATTATTTTCAATTTTAGATGTAAATTTAATCAACAAAGAGGCGCTCAAAACCTCAGGGAAGGAAGGAGGAAGCTAGATGTATCAAAAATGGCTGCTTTCTATCGTTTTCAAGACGGGATTGTAGCTGGAAAAACTAGCATTTCAATTCCAATCCAGTTGAATAGCACACCCTTTCGTATTATGCTTTCAAAGGTTCAGGAACATGAACTAGTAAATGATGGCTATAAAAGGAAAAGATGATTCGGGCTATTTCATAACATGTTAACTATTCTATAAATGATTAAATGACAGATGTTGAAGTTAGAGGGGTGGAATTAGGTGAAATATGATTTATAGGAGAAAGAAAACCCGATGAGTAAATATTTCTGACGGTTATATAATCAAAACTATAATGGAAGATGAAATATGTTATGATATGATTGATGTTATTTATATATTATTGCATATTTGTTTATATATATGTGTGTGATCATAATGATGATGATGATGTTTGTATGTTAACACCTTGGACACCTAGAGAGCACACTGCTCAACATAGAAAGGAAAAGTATGATATAAAACAATAAAAAAATATTTCAAAAAAAAAATATGCATTAAAAAGGACAAAAAGACAAAATCATATATATATATATTAGCTTTCTAAATAAAATATTTTTTGATCTTTAAAAAAAATCTGTTTTATTGTCCCCTCGCTGGAGATGAATACAGGTAGTCCTTGACTTTTGACCATAATCGCTCCCCAAAGTTCTGTCGTTAAGCAAGGTAGCCATTGAGTGAGTTCTGCCCCATGTTATGACCTCTTTGCCACAGCTGCTCAGCAAATCACTGTGGTCGTTAAGTGAACCATGTGTTTGTTAAGCAAATCTGACTGTTCTGACCAAAGCTTCCCGAGACTGTAATTAAGCACATGCTTAGTTAAAACAACTGTTGTTTTAGTTCAATGCTGGGAATTATGCTCATTTCCCAGCCGGTAATGAGTCCCAAACAATCCCTCAAGATAACACCCACCTTTATCTCCTTTGAATTGCTGCCAACAACTAGAGTGACAAATGAACTATAAAAAACCAATCAAAGTACAAAGTCCACACAGAGCTTCAAGGATTAATCTGAACCGAATGAGCGACTTTGCTTCCTGCAAAGGTTTCATCATCTTTGCCTGGCCTTTATACCTTATGGGAGGGGCAATCACCTTCCAGCCTTATTCCTGAGTCGCCCCTTTTGTTTCAGCTGCTCTCGGCTTCTAGCAGCTCTGCACACACGCACACTGGGAACAGGCTCCCCTTGTTCCTCGGCGTTGCTGCTGCCAGACTCCAGAGGCTCTGGAGGCAGCACCCCACTCCCGGATGATCCTGGCCCCATCTCTGCATCGGATGAAGGACCCTTGTCCGAGTCCTCTCCAGACTCCCTGACTGGTCCCCATCCTTCCCCACAGTCCGATTCCACTGCCATCTGCACAGGCTGCCAGCAACCCACAACACTGGCTTCCCCCTTTGACGTTGTTTGTCTGAGAAGGTCAGAAATGGAGATCATGTGACCAAAAGACAGGGTAACCATCATACATACCTGCCAGTTGCCAAACATCTGAATTCTGATCACATGACCATGGAGACGATGTAATAGACATTAAGTATGAAAACTGGTTGTAAGTCGCTATTTTCAGTGCCGTTGTAACTTGGTCACTTGGTCAATTTGGGCACTTGGCAACCAGTGTGTATCTATGCCAGGGGTCTTCAAACTTGACAGCTTTATGACTTGTGGACTTCAACTCCCAGAATTCCTCCTCCAGTCATGTTAGCTCAGGAATTCTGAGAGTTGAAGTCCACAAGTCTTAAACTTGCCAAGTTTGAAGACCCTTGATTTTATGTGATCATCATTTGTAACCTTCTTAGCTGGCTGCCACAAGGAAAATTAATGGGGAAAACCAGATTTGTTTAACAATTGCATGATTCAATTAACAACAGTGTGATAGGCCAGGAAGGGAATAATGGATGGAAACTGAACAAGGAGAGATTCAACCTGGAAATAAGGAGACATTTTCTGACACAGCAATCAACCAATGGAACAGAAGTTGCTTTCAGAAGTGGTGGGAGCTTCATCCCTGGAGGCTTTCAAGAAGAGACTGGACTGCCATCTGTCAGAAATGGTGTAGGGTCTCCTGCTTGGGTGGGTGGGTTGGTCTAGATGACCCACAAGGTCCCTTCTAACTGTTAATCTGAATCTAATCTAAGATTCCTTAATAACTGTGGCAAAAAGGTTGTAATCAAAGTGTTGGGCTCATTTGTGGTTGTAAATGGAGGGTTGCCTGTATCTCTGTGGTGTTAGCATTTCCTTTCCTTTAGAAAGCTTTGGGAGGGATGATAAATGTTTTTGTTATTTTAGGTCATTCATCTTACCGCTGTGATGAACTCCACCTAGCTTGTAGAACAAATTATCTGCAAGGGACAAGAATCAAAACAAGGAATGTATATATATTTTTCCACTGCACACAAGAAGCAAAATGTTTTATTCATAGAAAGACCAGTCATGTCTCCATGATGAAAAAAAATAATGCAGATTTGCATAACGCTGGCCTACAGTTCCCTCAAATGTGGGCATACATGTAAATAATACAAATAATGAGGAATTCAAACATTATCACATCTCGGTTCAAAGAAAATGATCATCTCTACCATCTGTACTCATTCTAATTTTCATAGTATTTCCTCAAACCCAATTTAGATTGAGTAACCCTTTAAATCGAGGAAGATTTATCAAGAGTCCTTGATAAACATAAATATTGAGCGATACCCTCAATGTTCATCCTCTAATATTTAGTGTGAATTTTAGAAAAAGGATGGCTGTTGTTGCTTTACTTGACCTAATTAGTTGCAAGAGATTTCTCTATCATCCTGCTGAGACATTTTGTTAACATACATATGAAGGATAAACTTGTTAGATAGGCTGAGTTGTAAATAAATTCCACTGAAATGGGTTGGATTTGCTTCCAAGTATCTAAGAAGCAGGGCTAATAAAATGAGACTACATTTAGAATGAGTGAACTGGAAGGGTTCTTGGAGGTCTTCTAGTCCAGCCCCCTGCTCAAGCAGGGAAACTTATACTATTTCAGATAAGTAACTGTCCAGTCTCTTCTTAAAAACCTCCAGTGATGAAGCACCCACAACTTCTGAAGGCAACTTCTGTTCCACTGGTTAATTGTCCTCACTGTGAGGAAGTTTCTTCCAAATTGCAGGATGCTTCTCTCTTGGATTAGTTTCCAACCATTATTTCTTGCCTTCTAGTGCTTTGGAGAATAATTTGGCCCCCTCTTCTTTGCAGCAGCCCTTCAAATACTGGAAAATCATGTCACCCTTAATTCTTCTTTTCTTTAAACTAGCAAACCCAAATCCTGCAGCCGTTCTTCGTATGTTTTAGTCTCCAGCTACAGGTAGTCCTCAACTTACAACCATTGGTTTAGTGATTCTTCCAAGTTGCAATGGCCCTGAACAAAGTGACATATGATCGTTTTTCACACTTAAGAACCACTGCGGCAACCCCAGGGCCCTATGTTCAAAATTTGGATGCTTGGCAACTGGCATGTACTTATGATGGTTGTAGTGTTCCGGGGGGTCATGCGATATCTCCTGATGAACAAAGTCAATGGGAAAGCTAAGACTCGCTTCAGAACAGTGTCACTAACTGAGCAACAGCAGTGATTCGCTTAACAAACATGGCAAGGACCCACTTAACAAGGGTCTTGCTTTGCAACGGAAATTTGGAGCTCCATTGTATATCATAACTCAAGGACTATTCATACTGTTCAATGGATAACAAGATGGCTTATGAAGCCAATCGCTGTCTCAGTTCCTATCTTTGCACTGTTGCACTATTTTACACTATTATCTCAAGCATGAACTGCTAGCCCACTGCCTGTTATTTGGGATTTGGGTTCCTCCTCTGTTAAAACCAATAAAAAAAACCCAGAGGGTTGCAAAATAATTGAATGTGACGTAACTTTTGCAGAATAATATTTTCAGGGTAATAACCGGGAGAGTGGAGTTGCAAGTATTATTACATTGCATATTGCTTTGTCTCCTCCAGGAATCATGATAGATTCATAGGTGAAAAGCTGGAGATTCGCCGATGCATACAACTGTCATATGTCCTCATTTATCTGAAGGAACATCTGGTCCAAATTTAATTTATTCCTCAGCCAATCGAGAGAGCACTTGGTTGAATCCTTCCCTACAGAGATGAGATGGTGCTTTATTTTACGGCTCATCCTTATTTCTGATTGTGCACACAATACATTAGTTCTGCATATGCAAAGCCATATATGCAGTCCTGGATATTGTGTTGCCTTCCAGGGTGATGCTAAAGTGGCTAATCTCGGACCCAGCTTGGCAGTTGTTGGCATAACAATTCCCATAGTACATGCTGAAAGCAGGCAGGCTCCAGACCTCAAAACAGCAGAGCTATTGCACCTGATAAATTCGGTCCTTGCTAGGAAAAGCTTTTGATGGGGGAAAAAATAATTAGTTTTTGAAGTGCTACTCTGCCCTGCAAGCCAATTAAGAACAAAATAGAGCAGCACAATCATTTCCCTTAAATGCCAGCTAATGTGGTCCATTTGCAAAAAAATCCCTATCGTTGTTTGCCCCTGAAAATAACTCGTTGCAGAGTAGGTTCTCTTCTGCTTGCATTTACACACTGAAGAACCTTATGCAGACACAACATGAGTCACTGTTTTCTCACAAGGTTGCCTGCTTGTCATTTGAACTACGCCTCTTAGGATCTTTGCTAAACTGGGGTGCCTGAATTTTATCAATGGATGGCAAGAAAAGATAAGAACCGTTGCTATGGTCTCGACGTTGCTTAGCATCCAGTTTTGCAGGTTAGAGCTCTTCATCTTTAGAATCCAAATTTGGAAGTAAACAAACACTGAACAATTTTTGTCTGGAATCATATAAGATACAGTCTTGTGAAGTCAGGCTTATAATGAGCAGTGTTCTTAATGATTAATATTGTGCTGGATTTACCGGCAGGTATTTGCAATCTAAATGCAGGAAAAATCCAAATAAGATGCCAAAGCCCTTGTGTATATGGGAATCTCAAATTATAATTATGGGCCCGCTTCAAATCAAAATCAAATTATCTTGAATTGGGTCTTGGACCAGCCTTTACGGTAAAAAAGACAACTTGTTTAATTTAATAATTAATTGTTGTGAAAGGGGAAAAAAACAATAGGTCAATCAAACCACGAATCTATTTGAAAGTTCTGTGCAATCACATATCTTGGTGAAAATATTTGGCCAGCTGGTTGGTGGACATAGAGTTAGCTTCCCTTAAAAAGTAATAAATATAAAATGTATGAGTTGAGTAGAGATAGTTCTTGATTTACGACCACAAGTGAGCCAAAAATTTCTGTTGCTAAGAGAGACGGTTAAGTAAATTTTGCTCCATTTTGCAACCTTTCTTGCCACAGTTGTTAAATGATTCACTAGAGCATACAAAACATTTGCTAGACCTATACTTGAATATAGCTCATCAGTCTGGAACCCATATCATGTATCTGATATTAACACAATTGAAAAAGTCCAGAAATATTTCACAAGAAGAGTTCTCCGCTTCTCTACTCATTGCAGAATACCTTATGCCACCAGACTTGAAACTCTAGACCTAGAAAATCTAGAACTATGCTGCATCCGGTCTGATCTAAATATAGTATATAAAATCATACATTGCAATGTCCTACCTGCAAATGAATACTTCAGCTTTAATCATAACAATACAAGAGCACACAATAGATACAAACTCAAGGTTAATGGCACTAAACTTGACTGCAGAAAATATGACTTCATATGGTCAATGTTTGGAATACTCTACCTGACTGTTGTTTCTTCCCCAAACCCAAAAACTTTAACCTTGTTTCTTTTTATTTTTCTTATAAGTATCTATCTCATGTATTCAAAACTATATTTATTCTTATACCTGTATCTTGTAAGCGATTGACAAATCAAATAAATGCTAAATACTAAAGTTGTTAAGTTAGGAACACGGTTGTTAAGTGATTCTGGCTTCCCCATTGATTTTGCTTGTCAGTCACTAAAGAGGATCACATGACCCTCCAGGATACTGCAAATGTCATATATATGAACCAGTTGCCAAGAGTCTGAATTTTGATCACGTGACCATGGAGATGTTGCAATGGCCATACGTTTCAAAAATTGTCATGTCACTTTTTTTCAGTGCCATGGTAACTCAGAACAATCACTAAATGAACTGTTGTAGGTGGAGGGCTATCTGTATTACTCTCAAATTTGGAGATGACTGGAGAGATCATACCACATATGGGGAACATTGTAGAAAGGTCATGGGCATGGGGTTAGACTAGAAGACCTCCAAGGTCCCTTCCAACTCTTGTCATTCTGTCCTACTACCTTGAATTTCATTTGGATGGGTTCAGAAGTGGTATTCAGCAGGTTCTGACTAGTTCTGGAGAACCAGTAGTGGAAATTTTGAGTAGTTCTGAGAACCGGCCAATGCGACCTCTGACTGGCCCCGCCCCCATCTATTCTCCGCCTCCTGATTCCCAGCTGATTGGCTGGGTCTTCTTTGGTTGTCCTGCACAGGAGAACAGAGCTGGAAAGTAGGTTAGTGGGGTGGGGAGGGAATGGGGATTTTGCAATAACCTTCCCTGGAGTGGGGAGGGAATGGGGATTTTACAGTATCTTTTCCCTACCATGACCCACCAAGCCACGCCCACCAAGCCAATAGAACCGGGAGTAAAAAAAATTGAATCCCACCGCTGGGTGGGTTGCTGAAAGACTGCAGAACACTTTGAAATATCTGTAATTAACACTGTATTTGAACATTCCTTATTTTGCCCCCAGTGGAAATCATTTTAACCAGGAACCAATTTAGGGAAGCTAATGAAATAAACGAATCTCTTAGAAAATGAAATTTTATAAGAGTTTAGTGTACGCTGTAACTGAAGCATTGATATTCAATGAGGATTCATAAACGGCATTATTACACAAGTTTTAATGCCAATTCCTAACCCCTGTTTAAATTATTTTTGAATTAAAGATAATATTGGTTAATTGTCACTAAAAGTAATTTTTGAAGAATTTAGGGATTGCTGCAGCAACCTCATTCAGTTTAATTGCTGTGCAGTGAGCTAATCTTATTAACTATGTGGTGTTTATCAAAGGATAGAAACTAATATGTGACTAGCAATTCTTGATAGGTCCAAACTGCTGCTTTTTAATAGAAAAGGATTTTTAACTTCCATAGTTCAGACTTCAGAACTACAAATAAAATAACTTTTTAAAATTAGATAAAATGTTCAAATCTTAAATCTCGCTTAGTGTCTAGCTGTGTTACCATAACTGGGTTATGGTTATAATATTTGAATAAAATGGAATTAAGTCACATACAAAGCCTATACAATTTGTGTCAATTGCTATGTGAGAATTTCCAGGCTACATGGCAAGCCTAGCAAATTAGTTTATTATTGGCAAAATAGTTAAAGGAAATAATAGCACATTTTTTGTTCCTCCAAATTTGGCTTCAAAAGATTTGGAAATAAGGAAAATTAACTTATGAATAAATTTTTTGGACATACGTACTCAACATATGAAATTTGCATGAAGGATTCTGGACTACCTCCTGTAAGCTATTATGGATTGAGACTTGTTCAGTTTGTTACTTACGATCCGGGTTATGAATAATATCCAAATGTATAAAATGCCAAAGCAGTTTTATTTTCCACAAACCTTGTCCTGAATTTAAATACTATTTAAATTTTAGAATGAAATTCAGCATCAGGATAAATTGTAGAAGTGCGCACCCTGCTGGGCAATTCCTATTTGTTTTCTCAATACAAGTAATCCTCAATTTATGACTACAATTGAGCCCAAATTTCTGTTGCTAAGCAAGGCATTTGTTAAGTGAGTTTTGCCCAGTTTTACAACCTTTCTTGCCACAGTTAAGAAAATTGCTGCAGCTGTTGAGTTAGTAACACAGCTGAAAAGTAAATCTGACTTCCACATTGACGTTGCTTGTCAAAAGATTAACAGAGTTGGAGGAGACCTTGTAGGTCATCTAGTCCAACCCCCTGCCCAAGCAGAAGACCGTATACCATTTCTGACAGATGGCAGTCCAGTCTCTTCTTGAAAGCTTCCAGTGATTAGAAAAGGTGGTTAGAAAAGGTGATCATATGACTCTGGAACACTGCAACTATCATAAATATGAGTCAGTTGCCCAGTGTCTGAATTTTGATCATATGACTATGCTATGATGCAATGGTTGTTAAGTGGATCCATTTAGTTTGAAACAAAGTCAGATCTGGTTAGTGCTTAAATTTTGATCATATGACTGCAGGAATGCTGTGACGGTTGTAAGCGCAAAGATGGGAGATGGGTTACTTTTTTCAGTGCCGTCATAACTTTGAACAACTTTGAATGAAACTAATGGTTTTAAGTCAAGGACTACCTAGAGTTAGTTCATGGGAAACAATTTATGTGACACTTTGAATCAGGAGAGAAGCAACCTATGATTAAGGAGAAAATTCCTAACGGAACAATCAACCAGTGGAATAAATTGCCTCTGGAAGTTGTGGGTGACCATCACTGGAGGCTTTGAAGGAGAGACTGGACAGCCATTTGTCAGAATTAATATAGGTTTCCTGCATGAGCAGGGGGTTGGACTAGATGACCTCCAAGATCCCTTCCAATTCTGTTATTGTTACTATACAGTTTTTGGCGACATATTTAAAGGAAATAATAGCACACTTTTTTCCCCTCCAGATTTGGCTTTGAAATATTTGGAAAGGAAGAAAACTTACTCATGAATAAACTTTTCAAATGCATCCAACATATGATGCATGTATGAAGGATTCCAAAGTATTTTTGCCTGGATTTACTCCAAATTTGGCTGAAGGCTGAGCTGAAGGTGCATCAAGATACCTTGTCCCACTTTCCTACAGACTTTCCTATTTCAGGAGCTTTCAAACATCTCCGATAACTTTCATTCTCCACTCCATCTGCAGCATTTCCATCTTGGGTCTCCTTTGAGATAAAATCCCTGGTAATTTTCTCAGGGTTTTGCAAACCCTTCAGTTTATTCCAATATATCCTATATGTAGTTATTCAAGGATGGCATCCAGATTCAGATTCACCTCTCCTGCTAGGTGGTGGGTTTGTTTTAGCCATAATTTGTGGGAGCAGATGAATTAACCTGGTTCACCTGTAATGGTGAATTACACTTTGTGATAGTGAAATGGGTGGCATATAAATTTATTAAATGAATAAATAAAATGGAATGCAAAGCTGGGCACTTGGGTTTAGGAGGCACGAAGACTGGCTGCTCACGCCTCACTGAGCCAAAACAAACAAACAAATATTATAATCAGATGTTTGACTGGAATAATAAAATGATTTGTTTTTGTTTTTTTTAAAATGAAAGGCCGCCTTTATGCATCAGACTTCAGCGTCTTCCGCATAGCAACCGTTGCTACGAGCAGACGTTCAGTTGCTAAGCGCCTTCCTGGCAGCTTACGAAACCCAACACCGAGACGTAAGTATTACAAAAAGAAAAAAAGGAATTGGGCCACCAAAACACCTCCAGAGATGGTTATCAATTATTGGAGAAATAAAACACGGGAAATATCCGGAGGCTATAACAACGCTCCTCCTAAGCGTGTCTAAATAATTCACCATATTCCTGACAGGACGTGAAAGCGCGGGCTGGAGCGAAACTTAAACCATAGAGATACAAAAGGGAAGACACGACTATTGGTTTTCATCGACCATCGTGCTATTTTACTATTTGTCCGGCAGAGCGCCACTGGGGCCTTTTTTAATCATTTAAATATTTTTGTATATTTAAAAAGGGTCAGTAACCCCAGAAATAAACCTCCTGAAGAAAAAGAGCGGCTAAAAAAATAAAGTCGGCCATGTCGTTTTTACTATCTCTAGGAGGCACGGAATGGGGAAGGGTCGCTCTAGGCTAGGGCGAGACACTCTATGGTTCTTTCTCCTTTGCAGGGGAAGCGAAGAGAGTTCGGCTTTCGGCGCTTTGCACGAAACGGGCGATTTGCGCGGTTCGCAATTGCTTCTTTGTAGTCTTTCCTCCGACTTCTCCATGCTGCCCGCTGACTGTGCCCAGAGGTGAGTGCTTATTATTTTTAAAATATGATGATGGTGATTGGTTGCCCAGGCAGCCAGATGTTTAGCCCGGATTTTGCATTTTTGATCATCTGTTGAGCCTTTCCCAAAGACCCGGGATAGGTAGGTATTTAAGTGTTAAATAGTGCTAGAGGTATTGTTGCAAAAGGCAAAGTGTTCCAAATAAAACTGCCTTTTGCACTTGGCTGCTCGTGATTTTGTCCAAGCCCAGTTGTTCAAGTGATGCTCCACATGTTTCGGGATTGCACCCCAAAATGACCCTTGTCCTTGCTTTCTTTTGGCACAGCCATCCTACTTCTATTTGCAAGGTGTCAGGATTCTGGCACTTAACCCCATTTAAATCATGAGTCTCGAGCCAAACTTCCAAAACTTCAAAAGGATTTATTGGGAGTTAACATGTCTGGCACTGCCTGGGTGTAGCTGACTCGGAGACACATCATTCATTGTCACCCTTGACCCTGGTTTTCCCCTCCACCCCCCTGGGTGTATCATAATTCATATTCTCCAATGGGACATCTCCATAGCCCGGAGTCATCAATCATGCTCTCCAGTTAGAATTTTGCACGGCAGAAACTTCAGTCACCTAGTTACTATCTTTGAAAACATTGATGGAATGCACTTTCGGTTTGCAAGCTGCTGCACTGCTCCCCCTTTCTGCCTTTCTGTTGGCAACTCTAAAAAGACCATAGAAATATTTTATAAGTTGGCACAAGGCTTCCTCTTTTGGGATTTTCCTCCAGTTCTTTCTCTTCTATTCTTCTGTCTTGCTATAGTTTGTTGCACACTCGTCCAGAGGTTCAGGCTGGATTGGGCATTTTGTCCACCTAACGTAGGCAGATGTTGTTGTTTGAGGGTGTTAAAGGTCTCGTTGTAGGATGTAAGATGCCCCAAGTAAAGCTGCCTTTTGCAATTGACTGATGGTGAATTTGTCAATGCCCGTGGTGTTCTAGTGATGCTCCAGAGATTTTGGGCTCACAACTAAGGTGCCTATCGCTGTTGGTACTGTCTTTGGGCAGCGGGTTGGACTAGAAGACATCCAAGGTTCCTCCCAGCCCTAGGAGTCTATGGTCCTGCTGGGAAATTGAAATCAAAGCTCCTTCCTCTGGGATGTTAAGGAAAAACTGCCATTTCTTGGCTCTTTCCAGGCTGGTTTCCCTTTTCACCCAAGCCTTGGAAGATTGCACAGAGCAGAGGACAAAACTCCAGCAGAAAATTCAACAGTGCCGTGCGGTTCTTGGGGAATGGTAAGCTGGGCGTAATTTTAAAGTGTACCTTACTGTTTAATGCAAGGGAAGCAAAGACTTTTCTTCCCCCTCCTCTCTCTTCTTCTTCTTCCTTCTTCCTTGTCTCTTTTCTCCTCTTTCTCCTCTCCTCTTCTTCACCAATCCTGTTCTTCATTCTCCCCTCCTTCTTCTCCTCCTTCTTGTCCCTCTATTCCTTTTTCCAACCCTCCTCATGGAAGGAAGTCATCCCAACAGTGACTATCCCAATGCCACAAATCTCCCAGTCTTTCTTAAGCCCACATGAAATTATTATTATTATTATAATCATCAGCAACCTATAGAAACTGGGATGGTGTGGAAGAAGGGATGGAGCGCACCTGTTCATTGCTGAATTGTGTATTCTCTTTTTGTCTGTGCTAGGAGCTCTGAGAGAGAAAGCCCTGTTCCTGAAGATGCCAAAACTGAGAAACATGGTAAAGGAAGCATCATTCTTTACTAGTCTCCCTTGTTATTTATGTATTCATTTAAACAGTTTATATAGCCACCAAATTCACACATAAGTGATTCCGGCCAGCTTGTAACATTTAAAACTCCATAATAAAAGCCCATAAAAATCTCCCATCTTAATCTTCATGGCAGCCACAATATAATCAAATCAGCCCCTTTATTAGCTCCATATCACTTCCTGGTCTCCAGACCTTTTTCCTGGTTATAGGAAGTCCTGGGCCTTTGATTGGAGATATCACAGTCCAAGCTGCTTCATTACAGTCATACCCTATTCCTGGATGGATGAATTCCAATAAATCAATGGTCTGTTTATCCATGGCTTGTTGAGTAAACTGCCATTAGCTGGCATGACGCAATGCCATCCCAGTACTACAATTGCTAAACTATAATTGATTGAACTGCCACACCTGAAGCAAAAAAGCCAATGAGGCACATTAGTTACAAGTCTAATCAGTAAAAAATAGTTCCACAAAATGTATGAATCCAGTTGTTAAATAAATGGATTAAATGCTATAGATACATAGCGGTACGGTGGCCTAGAGGTGGAGCTCTTGCCTCACAATCCGGAGGCTGAGAGTTTGATCCTAGGTAGAGACAGCTATTTCTCTCTCTGGGCCCAATGAGAATATATCTGCTGCGAACTCCGCATTGGTGATAGGAAGGGCATCCGGCCAGTAAACACTCAGCTCCATTCAGTTGCCCCAACTCCACCCCGATGCAAGGGATTACGGGTCATTAAACGACAAAAAAAAATACTGTGGATCTATAGAAAGTAGGTTGCAAGGCAACATGGCTGGCCAGGGAATTTTGGGAGTTGAAGTCCACACGTCATAAAGTTCTCAAGGTTTGGAAACGCTGATATATATAATCGATCCATTTTGACGTGCTTCCTTCACTTGTAGAAGCAACAGAGCCTTCAGCTGAGGAGCTCAAGGACCTGGAAGTGCTTAACAAAGCCTTGGAGAAAGCATTAAGACTCCGGTCAAAATTCCACCAAGTGCCATGTGAGACCATTAAAGTCTCGGAAACTTCAAGTAAGAAGCCGGCGAGCCAGTCTGCTTTGGGACAACCTGCACGTAATCCTAAAGACAAGGTCCCCAAGACCACCGAGATGTCTCCTGTGAGTAGAAAGCCGGTGGCGTCCAAAAAACCCACAGCCTACATGTTGAAGGCTCCCTACAAAACTGATGCGGTGGCGAAAAGGCCACCAGTGAAAATACCAGCTGGACGGAGCAAAACGGCTGGGAAAAAGTTGGGGTCCTCAGTAGGGGTCGCCTCTCCAAAGTGGAAACCGTGCGCAAAGACAGCCAAGGACCCTGACGGAAAGGTCCGTGTCGCTGCCGAACCCGGCTTGCCGTTGGGCTGCTCCAAAGGTCCCTGCCACACGACGACACCCCCTCGGTTCGCCGGTGGAGGGGACTGTGAAGGAACAGGCCTTCAAGCCCCTGATCTGGTAGATCCTGATCTGGAGGCTTTAGGTGGGCCGTATGCTTTAAGAACCAACCCACCGAGAAAAGGAGCAAAGCCTCCAACTTCCACTCTTCAACAAATCGGGTAGGTGGCCACGCATCCCACTTCCTCCAAAAATCTGCCTCCGCGGAGATAGGTGTGCTTTTCCTTTGGGCCTGACCAAGCAGGGTCTGGATAGGCAGTGACCCACAGCTTCTGTGTTTTGTGAGTGCAACACACTGGCTGAGTTCCCTCTACTTGCAGCATCAGTGGTGGTTTTCTACTGGTTCGGCACGGTTCTCCCGAGCCGCTAGCGCCGATGAACAGCAGAGACCAAACCGGTTCTCTCCAACGCTCGGCTGTTGGGCCCAAGCTCCCATACTCACCTTTATGTTCTGCTTTCGAAGCACAGCTGCATTGTGCAGCACAGCAGAGTGCTGCGCGGCAGCTGCTGAAGCAACAGGGAGAGCAGGATTGCACAGAACGCCTGTGCAAAGTGCGCATTTGACACGCGCACACAAAGCGTGCGCGTACGCGCAAAGCACGCCCACCGAACCAGCGATTAAAAATTTTTTTGAAACGCATCAACTGTGCATCATGGCATGGCTATAAATAGCAGTCAAACTATCTCTGGCTCTATTTCAATCTACATTTGGCTTCTTTGGTCTCCTTTGAGCCTGTTTGGTCTCCTGGTTAAGGCACCAGGCTAGATACCAGGATGTTGTGAGTTCAAGTCCGGACTTGGCTATGAAAAGCTAAGCTAGTCGATTTCAGCCCAACCCTGCCTCACAGCGTTTGCATGGTGGGGAAAATAGGAGCATAAAATAAGGACTCAGATGATTGGGGGCCCTAGGCTGATTCTGTAAATTGCTTAGAGAGGGCTGTAAAGCACTGTGAAGCGGTATATAAGTCTAAATGCTATTGCTATTAGATATATTTGCCACCTGGAGTTGTTTATAAAAATAAGGTGGAATATTAAATAAATAAATTCATTCTCATTCAGCCACTTTTGATGGGTTTACATCAGGGATGTCAAACTCACGTGCTGGCCACGCCCACCCCTGGTTTAGCGAAGGGGGGGAAAAGTCACCACACGTCACATGACGACAACATGATGCTGCAACTTTCTGCATTACATTAAAACATAGTGTGATTTCAATAGAAGAGAATAATTGTAGGTCGGGGTTGAAATGAGAGATCCTTAGTGTTCTCCGAGCCTGATGATTTTCTTGGAAGATGTTTCATCACCCAGCTAGGCAATGTCATCAGTACTAGAAGGGAGTGGGGTTTGTCAGGACAACCCACTTAAAGATAAACAGAGAGCAAGCCCCACTCAATTCTAGCCCTAACGATGTGGCCTAGTTGAATAATGAAACATCTGCAAGAAAACAACCTTATTATATCAAAGGACATCAAGGGCCCCGTAGTGTAGTTCGTTTTCAATTGGGATGCTGATGAATGTGTGAATCCGGCCCTTCTTCAGTATGTAAGAGGTTAATCCAGGCTCTAATTCTGCTGTAGAACATCCTGCAGAAAGGGCTGTTTTGTTATTTACTCATAAGGCTGATGCTATTCCACCTAACAGCCCCTTATCCTGTAGGTATAAATAGCAGCACAAATGTTTTACGACTTTAGACTTTCCCTCTTACAAAAATTCAAGCATCCAACGAACAGAGCAGATGATTAAAAAATCTGTTTGGATAAAACACATGGATGCCTTCTGCCAAGTAGAGGAAGCCAGCCCCATCTCAAGCTTCCAAAGCAATTTTGCGAACTAAATTTGCCGCACAATTTATGATGATTATCTGGGGCTTCCATAAACTTTGGCTCCATCAACTGGGCTGGAGCAAATAGGAGCAGGAATGCAATATCTGAAAGGCAAAAGTCCTAAAATCCTTGTTTGAAAGCCCTTGCATCCAAACTGAGGCAGCATTATATGCTAGTTTGGTCTGGTGATTAAGGCACCAGGCTAGAAAGCAGGAGTTCAAGCCCCACATAAGCCATGAAAGCTGGCTTGGTAACTTTGAGCCAACCACCAGGACAAAGTGAGTTCTAGTTCTGCCTTAGTTGGACAGACTTTGAGCCAATCAACAGGAGACTGGGATTTCTAGTCCCATTTTAGGCATGAAAGTCAGCTGGGTGACTTTAAACCAATCATTAGGAGGGTGGGAGTTCTAGTCCCATTTTAGGCATGAAAGTCAGCTGGGTGACTTTAAACCAATCATTAGGAGGGTGGGATTTCTAGTCCCATTTTAGGCATGAAAGTTCTCTCTCAGTCCAATACACCTCACAGGGTTGTTGTGGGGAAAGTAGCAGAAAGAAGAAGTATTTGGATATCTTCACCGCCTTGAATTATATGGGAAAATAGTAAAGGGAAAAGGAAGTGTAAAATAAAATAAAATCGCTTGAATTTTGTCTGGTTGAATTTTTGGAGCTCCCTGAAGGCACTATAATTTGAATGAATAAACTGGTCAAATTTATTTTCCTAGTTGAGGGCGAAGAGAATGATCTCAAAACAGTGTAATAGTCACACCAGAATTGCGGAAGAGAGATGACTTATGGCGGTTTGCTTACCTGTCTTTTCCTAAATTCAATCCCAAAGATGAGCTGAAATTTCTCCTGGTTTCCAATATGGGTGGGTTGTGCATTTACCAAGGATGATAATACGGAGCAATTTTTTTTTTTTTGCAGATCTTCGCTGAAACTGCCCCTTCCGTATCAGAAAGCTTTTTCCAAGTATGTCAGGTAAGGCTATCCAAGTTGACCTAATCCACAAGTCGCTAGGAAAGGTGGGAGAAATTTTAGGGTCTTTCTGAGTTGAATGACCCAAGTTTGGGCGAGTTTGCCGAATGGATGTAGGATTCACAAGTGATGTTGTGACCTCGGTTCAGAGGTGTGTCAGGAACCTTGTACAGACAGCATTGTAGCCAGTCTTTTGGCTTTGACCCCGGAAGTCAATCTACACATCTTAAATAAGTATTAGGAGTGATAGGATAGCAATCTTCCAGTACTTGACAGAGAAGAGGAGATCAACCTAATTCTGTGAGAACCTGAGGGTAGGAAAAGAAGTAATGGATGCAGTGGTGGGATTCAAAAAAATTTACTACCAGTTCTGTGGGCATGGTGTGACTTGGTGGCAGGGGAAGGATACTGCACAATCCCCATTCCCTCCCCACCCCTCTAACCTGCTTTACAGCTCTGTTCTCCTGTGCAGGGCAACCAAAGAAGACCCAGCCGATCAGCTGGGACTCAAGGGGAGGCAGAGAAGAGATGGGGTTGGCGGGGCCAGTCAGAGGCGGCATTTGCTGGTTCTCCGAACTACTCAAAATTTCTGCTACTGGTTCTCCAGAACTGGTCAGAACCTGCTGAATACCCACCTCTGGATTAACCCTGTAAAGTGGAGGGGGGGAAAAAAGGAGATTTCTTCCAACAGCCAGTTCTCTGAACCGCTTAGAAAGTTAACAACAGGTTCTAGCGAGTAGGTGAGAACCGGTAGAATCCCACCCCTGAATGGATGGAAGATCATTAACGAGTGATCCAATCTAGCGTTAAGGAGAAGTTTCTTGACAGTGAGAACAATCAATCAATGGAATGGCTTCCTTCCAGAAGTTGTAAGTGCTCCATTACTGGAGCCTTTTAAGGACAGCCATTTGTCTGAAATGATACAGAGACTCCTGGGTTGGATTAGAATAGGGGTGTCAAACTCTTATTTCATTGAGGGCTGCATCAGGGGTGTGTTACTAACTTGGGGTGGGGCTGGGAGGGCGTGGCCAGTTTGACATCACTCGTGTTGGGGCACCTGTGGTGGCCCAAGCGCTCTGCCAGCAGAAAGAGGCTCCCAAGCTCCGTTTTCAGCCCTGACGGCATCCTGCTGCCCTCTGCCAGCAAAAAAAAACAGAGCTGGGGAGGGCACCCATGGCCACTTGGGCTCCATTTTCATTGGCAGAGGGCTGCAGGAGGCCGTCATGGCTGAAAACGGAGCCCGGGAGAGCTTCGTGCAACCCTCCTGAGCTCCATTTGATCTGGCAGAAGCACCACAAGCCAGTCCTTCACTGTTTCCAGTTTGACACCTCCGGACTAGAAGATCTCCAAAGTCCCTTCCAACTGTATTATTCTAGGTTCTAAGTCTACACATTTTGAAGTTGCCAAGACGGGAGAAGCACTCCTCTAAGGCAGAGATCTCTCTCTTTTTTGTTTGTTTGTTTGTTTGAAAAAGTTTTTTTATTTTTATCACAAAAACAAACAAAACCATCTTTCAGTTCAGCAGTATGTTAGTTGGGTACATATACCTTGTGCACATAATAATAATCATACATTTCTTACTTGTTTATATTTATAACCGTTCTAGTCAGTATTTTACATCACATCGGTCAATTGTTATATTATCATTAACACTCTAGTTTATTATCTTTCAAAAATGTGTTTCATCCTTGCCTAAAGAGATCTCTAACCTTGGCGGCTTTAAGACCTGTGAACTTCAACTCCCAGAATTCCCCAGCCTGTGCTGGATGGGGAATTCTGGGAGTTGAAGCCCACATGTCTTACTTAACAGCAGCCAAGGTTGGAGACCCCCCAGCTTTTAAGAGATCTTGCACTGCACAGGACTAGAAATCCCGAAGAACTCTTCAAAATACATGATACTGCAAGCAGTGTAAGAGTAACTGGCAAGACTATCTCCATGGCTTCTTCAGGCAGTAAGAGGCCAGGTCTAAAGATTGGAGCATATCCTGGGGGTTTCTTTTTTTGGGGGGTGGGAGAAGCTTATTATTTGCCAGGAGCCTCTGTGGCGCAGTGGTTAGAGTGCAGTACTGCAAGCTACTTCTGCAGCCAGCTGCCTACAATTCGGCAGTTCAAATCCCGCCAGGCTCAAGGTTGACTCAGCCTCTTCCGTCCTTCCGAGGTGGGTAAAATGAGGAGCCAGACTGTTAGGGGCAAAAGGCTGACTCTGTAAACCACTTAGAAAGGGCTGTAAAGCACTGGGAAAGTGGTATATAAGTCTAAGGGCTGTTGCTATTTCCCACTCTTCTGCTTCTTGACACAAAGGTTGTTGGAAAAGTGCCAGGATTTGAAAACAGACCCCGAGGCAGCTGTCGCCAAGAGCCAATTTTTAGAGAAGCTGCAAGCAACTGTATCCTTTTGCTAATTTGGCCTTTTGCAGAAGAATAAAAATACATCTGCAGGTACGACTAGGGCTAGCTGTCTAGTTTTTCCTGGTGCTGACACAGGTATTGTGTTATGTCTACTTTTAGTCTTCTTTAAAAAAAAAAAAAAAAATTGCCAGAATGCATTTCCTTAGGCTTTGAATGGGGTTGTTAACTCCATTCAAACTCCTTTGGCTTCCCAAAACAGTTCCAATTTTATTGATTTCTCTCATGTCAATCTCTGTCTTGATTCTAAGCGATATAGACTTTAATATGGAATAACTTTCATCCGTGACCCACGTTAGATGTAATATATTCCCCAGAGAGATGGAAATTCTCAGGCTAGGAGTCTTGATACGTCTGGAGAACTTCCACTTGCAAAAACTGCTGTAGATATAAAGGGGAGGAGGAGGAGGAGGAGACCACTGTGGGGTTTCCTGAGCTTGATAAGTTTTCTTGCAGACGTTTCATTACCAAACTCGGTAACATCATCAGTGCTAGGTGGGGTTTGCAGAGGGGAGGTGGAGAAGACTGGGGTTCTTGGTGCTCTCTGAGCTTTGGTGGTTTTCTTGCAGATGTTTCATTACCCAACGAGGTAACATCATCAGTGCTAGAAGGGAGTTGGGTTTGTGGAGAGGAGGAGGAGGAGGAAAAGGAGGAAGACTGTGGGGTCCTTGGTGTTCTCTGAAGATAGTTTTCTTGCACATTACCAAGCTAGGCAACATCATCAGTGCTAGGTGGGGCTTGCAAAGAGGAAAAGGAGGAAAATGGTGGGATCCTTGGTGCTCTCTGAGCTTGGCCGTTTTCTTGCAGACGTTTCATTGCCACACTAGATAACAACATCAGTGTACAGTATTGTCCCCTTTCCTTAAGCAGATGGTCAGTTCTCCTCTCCTACCCCAGCCTTTACCCCAACGGAGGTGAAGCAGGAGTTGGTGCATCTACGTGACCTTCACTTGCTCATCACTCAGCACATGGAAGCTGAAAGGCCAGGTGAGAAGAGGTCACTGAACCAATTTCTTCACGCCCACCTGGGCATGGAATTGCAAGGGAGTGCAGTAGGAACATTGCGATCATTGGACCTTTGTTTAAAGCAGAGGTGTCCAACCTCATCAACTTTAAGACCTGTGGACTTCAACTCCCAGAATTCCAGTAGGATAGGATAGGATAGGATAGGATTAATAGGAATAGAGAATAGAATAGAATATAGAATAGGAATAGAGTAGAGTAGAGTGGGAAAGAATAGAAATAGAATAGAAATAGAATAGAATAGAATAGAATAGAATAGAATAGAATAGAATAGAATAGAATAGAATAGAATAGAACAGGAATAGAACAAGAATAGAACAAGAATAGAATAGAGTAGAATAGAATAGAATAGAATATAGAATAGAATATAGAATAGAATATAGAATAAAATATAGAATAGGAATGGAATAGAATAGAACAGGAATAGAGTAGAGTAGAGTAGAGTAGAATAGAATAGAATAGAATAGAATAGAATAATAGAATAGAATATAGAATAGGAATAGAGTAGAGTAGAGTGGGAAAGAATAGAAATAGAATAGAAATAGAATAGAATAGAATAGAATAGAATAGAATAGAATAGAATAGAATATAGAATAGAATAGAATAGAATAGAATAGAATAGGAATAGAATAGAATAGAACAGGAATAGAATAGAATAGAATAAGAATGAATAGGAATAGAATAGAATAGAATAGAATAGAATAGAATAGAATAGAATAGAATAGAATACCGTGTTTCTCATATAATAAGGCGGAATCTTTTTTTTTTTTTTTTTACAGGAAAAAAAGGCTAGAATAGTCTTTTAGGGGGTGACTTAATTCCCCCTTGCATCCTCAGGCGGGCGGGCATAGAATAATGGCTTGGATGTTGACCTCGGCATTGGTGGGGCACTTCATATCGAGGAATCAGAATAGCAGGCAGCACCATATCCGGGTGTGCAACAAAAGTACTTCCTAGAAGCAAGCCCCCACCATTCTCCCCATTTCACATGTTTTAATATAGGCCTTAATTTGGGGGAGGGGCTTAATTTCATTTCATGCCTATAAAATATGCTGGGACTTCCTATTGGGGAGGCCATATTGTTGGAGAAACAGTGTAGAATAGAATAGAATAGAATAGAATAGAATAGAATAGAATAGAATATAGAATAGGAATAGGATAGGAATAGGATAGGATAGAATAGAATTTGGAAGGGACCCTGGAGGTCTTCTAGTCCAGCTCCCTGCTCAAGCAGGGGAACCTAGACCATTTCAGACAAGTGGCTGTTCAGTCTCTTCTTAAAAATCTCCAGTGATGGAGCACCCACAACTTCTGGTGGCAAGCTGTTCCACTGGTTAATTGTCCTCACTATTAGGAAGTTTCTCCTTAATTCCAGGTTGCTTCTCTCCTTGATTAGTTTCCATCCATTGTTTATTTCCGGTGCTTTGGAGAATAGCTTGACTCCCTCTTCTTTGGGGCAGCCCCTCAAATACTGGAAGACTGCTATCATGTCACCCCTAATTCTTCTTTTCTTTGGACTAGCCAGACCCCAAATCCTGCAGCCGTTCTTCCTATGTTTTAGCCTTGGTGCAGCACGATGTTGTCTTACCTGCAATCTTCCTTTCTCAGAGGCACTTGGAGAAAACCCAACCTGGGACAGAGAGTACGAAAGCCTTGTGACTGTGCAGGCCTTACAAGAGGTAGTAGAGCAGCATCTTGGCAAACTGGACCAGATGCGAGAAGGTGAGAGGTAACTCCTCGAGGGCATCATTAGAACGAAAAGATGCCCTTATTCCCAGTTTTGTTCAACCGACGTGCTCTGGATTCCGCGGCTTCTTTCCATACAGGTAGTCCTCAACTTATGACCACAGCTGAGCCCCAAATTAATGTTGCTAAGTGAGACATTTGTTGGGTGAAGTTTCCTCCATTTTACAACCTTTCTCGCCACAGTTGTTCGGTTAGTAACACGGTTAAGTGAATCTGGCTTCCCACTTCATTTTGCTGGTCAGAAGGTCGCAAAAGGGGACACTGCAACTGTCATAAATACACGCCAGTTGCCAAGCGTCTCAATTTTGATCATGTGACCACGGGGAGGTTACAGCCATCATGTGAAAAATAATCGTAGATCTCTTTTTCCAGGGATCATTGTAACTTCAGTCCCCGTACGCACTGTTGCAAGTTGAGAATTACCTGCATTTTCCATGAAAAATATAAACCAACCATGACTTTGCACAAACCAGTTGCGACAGTGCGGCTGCGCTGGGGGAATTCTGGGAGTTGGAAGTCCACCCCATCTTAAAAGTTGTCCCAATTGTGAAAGGACGCAGTGTTCTGCAACCGTTCTGACCTAGTCTTCCCAAAAGCATGAAGCGCCTGGTTTGATAAAACTCCTTTTATTTAGTTTAAAGTGAATTCCTCTCCAGCAAAGTCCCGGCCAGCAGTCTTTCATGAGATTTCACAGCTACAGACCTTTATCAGGCTTGGAGAGCTGCCAGGCCGATATCTTCCAAACGCCGTTCTGTAGCAGACACTACTTGGCAAGACGTCAGGAACAGATCTTCACCCTAATGAATTGAACTAATTGTCTCCTGCAAAGCCCAAACTCCCCTTTCCCTCCTCTTTATTCCCTGAGGGAAGGGCCATCCTTCGTCCCTTACTCCCGAGTCAACCCTTGTTGCTTAACTCTTCTCCTGGCAGCTCTGCGCATACACACACAGGGAACAGGCTCCCGCTGGCCGCTGCTGGGCCACAACACAACAGAAGTTAGGAGTTCTTCCATCCCAGCTCATACTTTTGTGGTTGGCAGCAGACAAGTTGCGTCCTTGTGCTGCACCCAATTTGTGTGGGGTGTTTTGTGTGTGTGTGTGTGGGAGGGTCCATTTACATATCTGGGAGACATCCTGATCGAGGCTTCTTATCGATCAGGTGACCACAAAGATGCTGCAACGGTCCTACGGTTGCTGGGTGGGCGTGGCCATGGTGGGCGTGGCCTACCAGAATTTCCAGGAGGGCTGTTTTTCGCCTTCCCAAAGGCCCAGAGGCTTCCCTCGGGCCTCTGGGAAGGCGAAAACGGCCTTCCCCGGGCTCTGGAGGCCCACCAGAAGCCGGAAACAGGCCCGTTTTCCCCTCTCCCAGAGCCTCCACGTGGCCCCTGCCCTTACCTGCATCAAAATGGGCCACGTGGACACTCTGGGGAGGGGAGTAGGGGGTGGGTGGGCGGGGCCAGCCGGTCGGTTTAAACACCAGTCCAGCGAACCAGATGCAACTTTAATAACCGGTTCGCCCAAACCGGTCTGAACCGGTAGAATCCTATCCCCTGCCCCTAACACCATTTCTGACAAACGGCAGTCCGGTCTCTTCTTGAAAGCTTCCAGGCCTGAAGCTTCCCCACAACGTCTGAACTGTAATAATCCTATCTTGTAAATAATATAGTAACAAAAGATGCTTTTCCTTCTCGGGCAGCCCTGGTGTCTCATGCAGAGTTTGCCTCGCTCTGCACGAACGACAAGGACGACAGTGACCACGATTCTTTGGGCTTCTGTCATGCTCCCCTTGGAGGGCGAACCTGCTCGGATCCAGATTCCCTGGGGCCTCCACGACTTCTTTTTTACTCCAGCTTGGATGAGCTGAAAGAGATGGAGGCTTTAAAATGGCAGGTGGCGATGCTGGACCAGAAACTTCAGATCCAGGCGGTAATTTTCTTCCCACTTCTCTTATTTTTGCCCAGACTGTCCATTCCTGATTCTAGAGCCAACCTAAGAGAGGAGATGTGGTAGGCATGAAAGCTGGCTGGGTGACTTGAGCCAGTCACCAGGAGACGGGGATTTCTAGTAGAATCTGAGGCATGAAAGTCAGCTGGGTGACTTTAAGCCAAATACTAGGAGGGTGGCAGTTCTAGTTCCGCTTTAGGCATGACAGCTGACTGGGTGACTGACTGCCAGTCAGTCTCTCAGTCCAACACACCTCACAGGGTTGTTGTGGGAAGAAGAGGAAGAAGTATTGGATATCTTCACCGCCTTGAGTTATATGTGAAAATAATAAAGGCAGGAAGGGGAAGAAAGGAAAGAAGGAAAGGAAACAGGAAGTAAAGGAAGGGAAGGGAAGGAGGAGGAAAGGAAAAGAAAGGAAAAATGGAAGGAAAGGAAGAGGGGAAGGGGAAGGAAGGAAGGGAAGGAAGAGGGAAAGGGAAAGGAAAGGAAGAGGGGAAGGAAAGGGGAAGGGAAGGAAGAGGGAAAGGGAAGGGAGAGGGAAAGCTCTCTGCCCACTGCCAGCAGTTCGATCCTGACCAGCTCAAGGCTGACTCAGCCTTCCATCCTTCTGAGGTCGGTAAAATGAGGACTCAAGTTTTTGGGGGCAAATAGGCTGACTCTGTAAACCACTGAGAATGCTGTAAAGCACTATGGAGCGGAATATACATCTAAGCCAGAGGTCTCCAAACTTGGCAACTTTAAAAGTTGTGGACTTCAACTCCCAGAATTCTCCAGCCAGCATAGCTGGGAGTTGGAGTCCACAAGTCTTAAAGTTGCCAAGTTTGGGGACCCCGGACCTAAGTGCTGTTGCTACTCCATCTTCTCCACCCCTGAACGTTGTCCTCTATGCAGGCTATGGAAACGGAACTCCTTCCCCTTCTAGAACCGGGCCGCCTTCCAGAAAGTTCTAGACCTTCGGCGATCCGTGCTGTGTATTCCTTGATGTGCGAAAGCGAAGAGCACGTTCCTGTTCTGGTGAAGGACGAAGAAGTGTCCTGCTGAAGTGAAAAGGGACGACCAGCAGCCATACCTAGGAAGCTGTTCACTTTGGGCCTCCGTCCTTAAATTGTCCACCCTTTCATGACAGGTGAAGGCTAGAGGCAGGCCTTCACCTGCGTGCACTCGTCCAGCAAATAAAAAAAAGATTTTGTACTTCCTCATTAACTTTTTAAACATATACCCCTTCCCTCCCCTTCCCCGTTTATGGCTCTTCTGCCAAAACTCAGACCCGTGGTAGCTTGGCTTATGAACATTTTCTTTCGGGCCAATCATGGCGGCGCCTGGGAAGTTTGTTTTCATTTCCCTCAGTGAAACCCAAGCTGAACGGGAGGCTGTGTGTGCGGCAGGGATTGTACTTCAGGCCCATAAAATGTGCTACAAATCCTTCCTGACATTCGTTTTTTCGGGCAGAAGCTGCATTTCAGCCAGCCCTGTTTGTAAATCCAAATGCTGAGATAGACAGAGATCGAACGGCTGCCATTTCAGGACGGTTTTTTTTGCCCTTATTCCATCCTGCCCAGAGTTTCTCAACCCTTGGCAACATTAAGATGTGTGGACGTCAACTCCCAGAATTCTCCCAGCCAGCTCGCATTGAATAGAACTGTAAGGTTTTTCGAGTGCAGCTCAGAATCTAATAAACCCAATGAAACTCTGAACACGAGGCTACTGATAATCAGCTTTATTTTCTGATCAGAAAGCAAAAACTGGGCGACCTTAAACAGCGAGGCAGAGAGAAAGAAATGCAGGCGCGTGCAAAAACTTTTTCTTGGACTTTTATAGATTACACAGCCAGCAAAGACCGTCATTGCTATGGAGACATTATTTCATATCAAGCAAAGCTCATGACTTTCTCAGCGCCTCTACAAACGAAGAGACCTTACTTAGATGGATTGGAAAGAAATACATTTTTGCTTCTCACATTTTAAGTTACTGGGAAGAACACATTCTAAGTTAGTTACAGCAAGCCGATAGATGCATTTTGCATTTCTCAAGTAAGCTTAAGGTTGGTTGTTCGCCCAGAAGTTTTTATCTTTGCAGTTGGCTCATCTCCCAGCTCAGCATAAGTTACAGTGGGGTTCATCAAGGAAATCAAAGATTGGGCCAGACACACACACTGTTATATGCACTCTGTTTATGCTCCAATCCCTTCAGAACATAGAAAAATAGGGTGAGAAGGGGCCTTTCATTCAGGGGTGGGCTGCTGGAGGTTCAGGGGAGCCCCTAGCGAAGATTCTGCGCATTTCAGAGAACCCCCAAATTCCATTCCTGGCTGACCTTGCCCCGCCCCTCCACGCGGCTGGTTTTGGATGCAGGGAAGTGCAGGACGCAAGATCAGGGAGGGGGAAACGGGCCTTCCGGAAGTTCAGGAGGGCCAGAAATGGGCCCATTTCCAGCTTCCAGAGAGCCTCCGGAGCCCGGGGAGGCCATTTTCACCCTCCCGGAGGCTCGAGAAAAGCCTCGGGAGCCCAGGGAACGGCAAAAAATGGCCCCTCCCCCACAACCGTAGTGCAGGAGGCCAACTAGGCCACGCCCACCATGGCCACACCCACCCAGCAACCGGGCAGAGAACCCGTTGCTAAGATTTTTGTAATCCACCCCTGCTTTCATTTCAGCCTCCAGCTCAAGCAGGAGACCACTAGCTATCCAGTCTCTCCTTGAAAACCTCCAGCGATGAAGCATTCACAACTTCTGGAGGGAAGCTGTCCCACTGATTAATTGTTTTCCCTCTCAGGAAATTCCTCCTTAGTTCCCGGTCGTTTCTCTCCTTGATTTCCACCCACTGTTTCTTGTCCTGCCTTCTGGTGCTTTGGAGGATAGATTGACACCCTCCCTCTTCTTTGTGACAGACCCTCCAATACTGGAAGACTGCTATCACGTTATCCCTAGTCGTTCTCTGCGTTAGGCTGAACATAATTCCTGCAACGATTCGTATGATTTAGCTTCCTGTCTTACCACCTTTGTTGCTCTTCTCTGCAACAGGGTGTCAACTTCCCAGCATCCTTGAAGAGGAGTTTATTGCTTCACACATGCCTAAGACAGAAGACACACTGTCCATGCCTAGAACAATGGCTCAATTTTGCTCCCAAACCGACTTTCTACTGTTGCCTTCCAGATTCTACGAACAATTTGTTAATTCACACTTTTTCCACCTGGTGGCTCCCGAGTGCATTGGAATAACCGTGTCCATGAACAGCAGGCTGGCAAAAATATTCTGGGATGATCAGTACATTCACCACCTCTAAAGGATGCCAAGTAGGGAAAAGTTGGGAGACAAGCTTATCTGGACTGCAAACTTCAGAGGACCATGAAATGAGCTAATTTGGTCCAGTGGTTAAGGTACCAAGCAGGAGATCATGAGTTCAAGTCTCTTAGCCTGGAAAGCCGAGAGGGCAACTTTGGACCAATCACCAGGAGATGGTGAGTTCTAGGTCCACCTTAGGCATGAAAGTTGGCTGGGTGACTTTGGGCCAGTCAGCCAGTCATTCTCTCTCAATCCAACACACGCAGTTTGAGTAAAGTATTTTTATAACGGTGTATAACCCAAGGCCAGATTATTTTAACGGGACCCAATACTGATGGAACACATGGGAATTCCTGCATCCAAAGTTTGATCTTCGTGAGGGCCGCAAGGTCCCTCTTTCTGTCTCCAAACTCTTCATTTTCTAGGCACATCCTTCACGGACATCAGAAGCGCTCATTTTCCTGGGCACCTCATTAAGTTTTTCCAAGCACAAAGAGCTTCTTTGCTGGCTTGGTCTCCTGGAAAACTTAGCAAGAGAAAAGAAAAACCTCCCTTTACAAAGGTACATTCTGGGAAATTGTCCGAGTCTCTTCTTTTTCTCCCTTTTGAAACCTGCCCTGAATGGAATGAGAATGGAACCATTTTCCTAATTCTTGAATGGGTTCAATTAAGCTTGCAATCCCCTCTCGAAACCCCTCTCCCTCACCCCTTCCTCTCTTTTCTCTCCTGGATCCAATTGCTTTTTGCAGAACTGGCTTGCCACATCAACCCTCCCCTTGTCCAACTGAAGAGTGGGGGGGGGGTTTGTTCCTAGGAAGGGAAAGAAAGAGCTTTGGCGAGGCGAAAGGGATGACGGTGCTTGATCTGGAAGTTGAGAGGAGGAGAAGAAGAGGGCCTGATTAATTAATTGGCCCCTAAGGCTGAGGTTCAGCCGAAGAAGGCTGCCATTGTGCGTGGCTCACCAGCTCTCGCATACAAAAAGAGGCCTACGATGCAACCACTGTTTGGGAATTAGAACAAAGCTCCATCCAGGCACAAGATGTCTTTTTTGGCAGCAAATTCTGGACTAACGAAAACTGGTGGCTGTTCTGACCCAAACCTTGCTCCATGGAAACAAACACCAAACAGAGGTAAAAGCAAAACCTTTTAATGCTTCTCTGCAGAATTCCGTTCATTCACAGTTTAAAAGGCTACTAAAACTAAATTGTCTCTGATAAGAACAAGCCTTGCCAAGGTTGTGCAAGGCTGCCAAGAACACAAGATAAAGTTGCCAAGAAATATTCCAAACAAAAAGTCTCCAAACACGAACCAGGATAGTCCGAACTTCCACAAGGCTTGAAGGGCAAGAACTTCTTTGCTTCCTGCGAAGAATCCCATCTCTGAGGGCTGGCTTTTATCCCTTAAGGGAGGGGCCATTACCTTGCAGCGTTACTCCCGAGTCGCCCGTGCTGCTGCAGTTGCTCTTTCCTTCAAGCAGCCCTGCATGCATGCACCCTGGGCACAGGCTCCTCGGGGGCCTCTTCATCGCTGCTGCCAGCCTCCACAATCTCCAAAGGCAGCATTCCACTCCCTGATAATCCTGGCCCCATCCCTGCATCCCACGCAGGCCCCTCATTTGAGTCCTCGCCCTCTGAGACCTCAGCTGTCTGCACCTGCTGCTGGCGAACCACAACAGTGGCGGGGAGTACAAAGCATCATGTTTGAAAGGTTGGGTGGTGTTTATTGAGTGGTTCCTGATGTTTTCTGAGCTTGTTATGGTCTCTCATGAAGGAGAACTCTTTTTCACGAACATGCCCATCCTTTCAAGGAGGGAACATAACAATTCGGACTGGAGGCTAAAACCAGGGGTGGGATTCTACCGGCTCGCACCTATTCGCTAGAACCAGTTGTTAACTTTCTAAGCAGTTTGGAGAACCAGTTGTTAGAAGAAATTACTGGCCTAATCCTGTAAGGAAGGCAGGAAGGAAACATTCTGGTGTTGCTTACAGAAACTGCCTCTCCATTAACCTTTATTACACTCTTGGCAGGACTAGACTTCCTGTCTCTGAAATGTCTCTGGAGTTTTTTCCCCCTCCTTTGCTGGTACTTTGCTTGTGTGGAGTGACCATTCAAAGTTACAATGGCACTGAAAAAAGTGACTTATGACTGTTTTTCACACTTACGACTGTTGCAGCATCCCCACAGTCATGAGAGGCCAGGAGAGGAGATGCTTCCCACGATGTGAGTGATATTGAGTTGGCCACACCCAGACAATACCATGACCACCAAGCCACGCCCACCCAGTCACAAGGCCACCAAGCCACACCCACCTACTAAGCCACGCCCACAGAACCAGTTGTTAAAAAAATTGAATCCCACCCCTGGCTAAAACATATAAAGAATGGTTACTGGGTTTGGGTATGTCTAGTTTAATGAAAGGAAGGAAGGGGTGATATAGCAATAGCACTTAGACTTATATACTGCTTTACAGCACTCTCTAAACCTACTGCCTACTGCCCCCCAAAAAATTTGGGTCCTCATTCAAAACAGCATATAGATTTGAAAACAGAGATATTTTTATTGGGACTTTTACCTGAAGGTTATAACAGAGAATTGATATATTTGATTACTAATGTTTTAACTGCAGCTAGAATTGTATTTGCTCAAAATTGGAAAAATGAGAAAATTCCGACGGAGGAGGTGATTAAGAAAATAATGGAATGTGCAGAAATGAGTATATTAACATGAGCAATTAGAGAGCAAGAAGAAAAAGAATATTGTAAAATATGGGATTTATTTTAACAATGGTTAGATAGAAAAATAAGTAACTGGAATATAACACAATAGCAATGATGTGTTATAATTGATTATTATGGAATGAATTATAATATGAATTAAAATAAGCAAGAACTGAGATTTGCTCTAAAGAATAATGCGGATTTGAAATTGAAGTCTAATGATGATATAATAATAATATAATATGGCATGGAAAGTTGATTAATATAATATGAATGTAAATTTAAATCTAAGAGGAAAAGACTATTGATATTGTGCACAAGAAATATATACCAACCAACACACTCTACAATTGAAAGAAGGTTTTATTTGTTGTTTTATGCTTACCTTTGTCTATGTTTGTTGTTAAAAATAAAAACACTTTATTTTAAAAAAAAGGGTCCTCATTTTACCCACCTCGGAAGGATGGAAGGCTGAGTCAACCTTGAGCCTGGTGGGATTTGAACTGCCAAATTGCAGTCAGTAAAAATACCCTGCAATTCTTAATTCTAACCATTGCACCACCACGGCTCATAATATGATATAAGCAGTGTTCCAATATCTCAGGGGCTGCCCCAAAGAAGAGGGAGTTAAGCTATTTTCCAAAGCACCTGAGGGCAGGACAAGAAGCAATGGGTGGAAACTAACCAAGGAGAGAAGCAACCTAGAACTAAGGAGAAATTTCCCGACTGAAAAATTAACCAGTGGAACAGCTTGCCTCCAGAAGTTGTGGATACTACAACAATGGAAGATTTTAAGAAGAGGTTGGACAGCCATTTGTCTGAATTGCTATAGGGTTTCTTGCCTGAGCAGGACTAAATTGGATTAAAAGACTTCCAACTCTGTTATTCTGTTAATTGAATGAAATGTTCTCAGCCCCCAACTCTCTCTCTCTCTCTTGCTAATTCTGCAAAAAAAAAAAAAAAAGGAATCCTAGGAAATGCCATGATGAGGTCGCTGCATATGCTCCGCCATAAACACACATTTGGCTGGACATGCTGTAGGAAACCATCTGCCTTGTATACTGTGCCCTGTGGATTACCAGGCTGTGCAAATTCAGAGGAGGTAGCCGAAAGTGTAAAATTCAGATAGAAGAGAATATTTGTAACTCAAGGTTAAATTGTAGTGTCCTTAGTGTTCTTTGAGCTTGGTGGTTTACTTGCAGACGTTTCATTACCAAACTGAGTAACGCCATCAGTGCTAGAAGGGAATGGGGTTTGCTCTTTGTTTGTATACAAGTGCCAACAGAGAAGAACATTTGTAACTCAGGGTTGAACTGTGGAATCCTTAGTGTTCTCTGTGCTTGGTTGTTTTCTTGCAGACGTTTCATTACCAAACTGAGTAACGCCATCAGTGCTAGAAGGGAATGGGGTTTGCTCTTTGTTTGTATACAAGTGCCAACAGAGAAGAACATTTGTAACTCAGGGTTGAACTGTGGAATCCTTAGTGTTCTCTGTGCTTGGTTGTTTTCTTGCAGACGTTTCATTACCAAACTAAGTAACTGATGTCCTCGGTGCCTGATGATATTACCTAGTTTGGTAATGAAAGCTCTGCCAGAAAATAACGAAGCACAGAGAGCACCAAGGACCGCACAGTAAAGATATACTTAGGAATAAGCTGTTACTCGTGTTTTTGAATGGCTGCAGCTGTGACTGAATAGGATCATATTAACTCAGCCTAATTGGTTGTTTCTAATCAACATAGATTTACGGAAACTCCGTCTTTTGCTTTTGATTCTGAAACGAGGCCTGGATTCTGTCTTAATTTGATGGCTCATTTTCTGCAAGAATGCCATAGGGGAACCTCAGCTCGGCTCCTGAACTTAATGTGACTTACTAGTTTTCGGCTCCACTGAATTCATAACAGGTGATTTCAGCAGCTCAGCTACATTCTGGTTAGGTTAAAGTGTTCTATGACTAGAAAAGTATTTCCTCTAAGGAAACAGATGGATGATTCACCCTCCACCAAGACAACCGAAGAAGAGATAACACACTGATGTTTTATATGCAAGCCAACCTTTAGTCTAGCCGGATTGACACAACAGAAACAGGCAGGCTGAGGAACGCACAAGACGAATCCAAACTATCAGCTGGACAGCAAAAATATTTGCTTGCTTCCTCTTGGTCATTCCTCATTCACTTATAATCCAAGTGATGATTTCACCAAAAATAGATGTCCAGGGTATGATTTGGTACTCTGGACAGTTCCCTGGTGCTGGATTTATGTAGAAGGTGAAAATTACATGCTAATAAATTTAATCCAGGTAATCCTCAATTTACGACCTCAAAGGGGACTAGAATTTCCATTGCTAAGCCTACCAGTTGTTAAATGAGTCACGCCCGATTTTACAACCTTTCTTTCTGCCATTTTTCACTGAGAGAATCACTGAATTCGTTAAGTGAATCATGTAGTCATTAAGTGAATCTGGATTCCCTCATGACCGCATGATTCACTTAACGAATTCATGAACTTTGCTTGCCAGAAGCTGCTGGGAAATACATGGCATTTGCCAAATTCCCAAATTGCATCATCCTCACTCATTTACAGAACTTCTGACCCTGGTTAGACCACCAGGGAATTATGTGTGTGTGTGTGTGTATCTCATCCCTGGTGGTTATATATGTAATTAGTTATATTAATTATAATATAATTATATATATAATTAGTGGCTGACCACCTGCCTAATGGGGGGGTGGCAAATAATGGATAAATAAAGCGCTTCCTCAGACACATAAATGACAGTTTTCACTACAAACTAGCCTTTGGTCTACTTAATCCAGGATGACTATTTTGGTGATGTATACAAACCATGGCTACTTTTAACCTTGGCTGAGTTTGAAAAGCTCTGTAGCAAACCTGGTTAGTTCTTGGATGGAACACCAAAAGGAAATACCAAGACCATAGCCAAGGCTAGGAAGTAAACAAGTAAAACATTTCCGATGGAAAATGTTAAGTTTTTGAATGTAACACAAGTCAGTTTACATTTAAATGAAACACAGCTTAGTTTATTTCTTAAGCCAGGCCCACCCTTGTTCTTATAATCTTTTGAAGACAGACTGAGGCTGGAGGAGAAAATTTTTTTCTCTTGAAGTAATGTTTAATCTGATGAAAATTCTTCTTTCTTTCTTTGAAGACGTTTTGCTTGAGAACACAGATAAACCTCCAAGGGGCCTCAAGGACTCTCTAAAAAGGATGCAAATGACCAGCTGTCTTACAAGGAGTATAAATCCTTCAATTCCCCACCATTCAGTCAGAGCGGAAGAAGCTTCTTGGATGAGAAGCAAAACGTCTTCAAAGAAAAACCAGAAAGTCCAGTTGCCTCTTGAAAAAATAAGCACCTATGGGACAATCCTGTCAAATGTTTTTAAAATGTATAATCCAACAACAGACTCATCTCTGAGGGGGGGGAACAAGGAACAGAGGATTCCTGAGAAGAAATCCTCAAGTTACGACCATAATGGAGCCTGCCTATCACAGTCATAACTTGTGCCCACCTTAAAGCGGGTGGGTCATGTGGCCAACCTAATTTTATGAACTTGTTTGCAGTGGTCATTAAACAAATTGCATGGTTGTTAAGTGAACCCATGAGCCAGGTTGTAAGTACCCTCAAGATAGATGTCATGCCCCTATTGGAGACTGACTCCGAGGGAGAGGAGGAACAGCCGACAGGGAGTGGAAGTGTGGCTCCGGAGGTTGTGGAGGAGGCTGGGGAAGGGCAGAGGCCAGCTGAGCAGTCAGAGGAGTCCCAGGCCCTTCCCCTCTCTATCCTAGGGCACGCTGGGAGGAGAGGATAAGGGAGAGACGTGAATGGTGTGGTCTATGGGGGAGGAAAGGGCCTTGATCCCCTTCATGGGCTGCAGCTGTGAGAACTGGATAAAAGGACGGACATGTGTATGGGCCAGTGCTGGAAACAAAGCTTGGAAATATCTCTAGTCTGTTGTTCCTCTCTAAGTTTGGTGTCCTTCCCAGTGTATGTTCTGATATCTATGGTTGTCTTCAAGCCCTTATATTGCCTGGTTCCCTTAATTGCTTCAGAAAGACCAGGAAAATCCATTTGCCTCTTGAAAAAGGATCTTTGGGACAACTATGACCTGGATGACTGAGAATCTCCATAGATGCTTGACAGGATTCAATACCCTGAATTGAGCTAGGACAGATATTAGAAATCAACAGCCTTTTGAAAATAAAAACCCAAACTCAGGAGAGTTGCAGATAAATTAGCTGTCAGAAAGCAGATCTAAAGATAAGAAAGGTAAAGCAACTGGCGAGAAAACAGTGTTAGAATTTATCTCCAGAAAGATCCTATCAACTGAGGCAGGAACGGCACACCGAGAGGACTGAAAGCTTAATGAAAAACAAAAACACTAGAATAAAATAGTCATAAATTCTTCATCAGCTGGCACTGAAAGACATATTTGTTTAATGATAACATGGGCCAAAATTTTTGGACATAATATTGAGCTCAAAGATTGGGAAGGAATTTGGAATAAAAATTATATAATAACAAAATCTGCTGCATATAAGGAAAATCAATATAAAATGTTTTATCGTTGGCATCTGGCCCCAACAAGGTTGGCAAAAATGTACCCAAATCTGAACCCAAACTGTTGGAAATGCCAACAGGGACAAGGTACCTTCTTTCACTCATGGTGGTTATGCCCCGAAGTAAAAAAAAAGTATTGGATTAAAATACAAAAATGGCTGTATGAAATAACAAATTGTCAAATAGAACTGAAGCCAGAATTGTTCCTTTTAGGGGAAATATAACAAAAAGATAAAATATATGACTACAACACACTCACCCAATGCTGGAAAAAAGATAGCATACCGTCAGAAGGCCTAGTGATCCAAAAGATCTTAGATTGTGTGGAAATGGATAAACTCACCCTAGAATTAAAAGGTAAAGAAGATTCGGAGTATTATGTGGTATGGGGGAAATGGTATGAATGGATAGGCAATAGGAATAAGAATTGCAGAGATAAGAAGAAGAAATGTATATGAAATGTATATGAATAATTAGAAATGTATGGAAATGTGTATTTGTAACAAACGCCTCCGTACTGTTAAAGATGTTTAAGATGTGTAAAGAGAAAAAAGTGCAATAAAAACATTAAGAAGGAAGGAAGGAAGGAAGG